>NC_069504.1:544451731-544534978 GCF_027579735.1 Bombina bombina | reverse complement strand
TTTTCATATTATAGTAAATTACTTGAAAAGTATTTCCAAGTTGCTAGTTTATTTGCTAGTGTGTTAAACATGTCTGATTCAGAGGAAGATATCTGTGCTATATGTGCTAAAGCCAAAGTGGAGCCCAATAGAAATTTATGTACTAACTGTATTGATGCTACTTTAAATAAAAGTCAATCTGTACAAATTGAACATATTTCACCAAACAACGAGGGGAGAGTTATGCCGACTATCTCGCCTCACGTGTCAGTACCTGCATCTCCCGCTCGGGAGGTGCGTGATATTGTAGCGCCGAGTACATCTGGGCGGCCATTACAAATCACATTACAGGATATGGCTACTGTTATGACTGAAGTTTTGGCTAAATTACCAGAACTTAGAGGTAAGCGTGATCACTCTGGGGTGAGAACAGAGTGCGCTGATAATATTAGGGCCATGTCAGACACTGCGTCACAATTTGCAGAACATGAGGACGGAGAGCTTCATTCTGCGGGTGACGGTTCTGATCCAAACAAACTGGATTCAGATATTTCAAATTTTAAATTTAAGCTGGAAAACCTCCGTGTATTACTAGGGGAGGTGTTAGCGGCTCTGAATGATTGTAACACAGTTGCAATACCAGAGAAAATGTGTAGGTTGGATAAATATTTTGCGGTACCGGCGAGTACTGACGTTTTTCCTATACCTAAGAGACTTACTGAAATTGTTACTAAGGAGTGGGATAGACCCGGTGTGCCGTTCTCACCCCCTCCGATATTTAGAAAGATGTTTCCAATAGACGCCACCACACGGGACTTATGGCAAACGGTCCCTAAGGTGGAGGGAGCAGTTTCTACTTTAGCTAAGCGTATCACTATCCCGGTGGAGGATAGCTGTGCCTTTTCAGATCCAATGGATAAAAAGTTAGAGGGTTACCTTAAGAAAATGTTTGTTCAACAAGGTTTTATATTGCAACCTCTTGCATGCATTGCGCCTGTCACGGCTGCAGCAGCATTTTGGTTTGAGTCTCTGGAAGAGACACTTGAATCAGCTCCATTAGATGAGATTACACACAAGCTTAAAGCCCTTAAGTTAGCTAACTCATTTATTTCAGATGCCGTAGTACATTTAACTAAACTTACGGCTAAGAATTCCGGATTCGCCATTCAGGCACGCAGAGCACTGTGGCTAAAATCCTGGTCAGCTGACGTTACTTCTAAATTGCTTAATATACCTTTCAAAGGGCAGACCTTATTCGGGCCCGGGTTGAAAGAAATTATCGCTGACATTACAGGAGGTAAAGGCCATGCCCTGCCTCAAGACAGAGCCAAACCTAAGGCTAGACAGTCTAATTTTCGTTCCTTTCGTAATTTCAAAGCAGGAGCAGCATCAACTTCCTCTGCACCAAAACAGGAAGGAGCTGTTGCTCGCTACAGACAAGGCTGGAGACCTAACCAGTCCTGGAACAAGGGCAAGCAGGCCAGGAAACCTGCTGCTGCCCCTAAGACAGCATGAATCGAGGGCCCCCGATCCGGGAACGGATCTAGTGGGGGGCAGACTTTCTCTCTTCGCCCAGGCTTGGGCAAGAGATGTCCAGGATCCCTGGGCGTTAGAGATCATATCTCAGGGATACCTTCTAGACTTCAAATTCTCTCCCCCAAGAGGGAGATTTCATCTGTCAAGGTTGTCAACAAACCAAATAAAGAAAGAGGCGTTTCTACGCTGCTTACAAGATCTTTTATTAATGGGAGTGATCCATCCGGTTCCGCGGTCGGAACAAGGACAAGGGTTTTACTCAAATCTGTTTGTGGTTCCCAAAAAAGAGGGAACTTTCAGGCCAATCTTGGATTTAAAGATCCTAAACAAATTCCTAAGAGTTCCATCGTTCAAAATGGAAACTATTCGGACAATTTTACCCATGATCCAAAAGGGTCAGTACATGACCACAGTGGATTTAAAGGATGCTTACCTTCACATACCGATTCACAAAGATCATTACCGGTATCTAAGGTTTGCCTTTCTAGACAGGCATTACCAGTTTGTAGCTCTTCCATTCGGATTGGCTACGGCTCCGAGAATCTTCACAAAGGTTCTGGGTGCTCTTCTGGCGGTACTAAGACCGCGAGGAATTGCGGTAGCTCCGTACCTAGACGACATTCTGATACAAGCTTCAAGCTTTCAAACTGCCAAGTCTCATACAGAGTTAGTACTGGCATTTCTAAGGTCGCATGGATGGATGGTGAACGAAAAGAAGAGTTCTCTCTTTCCACTCACAAGAGTTCCCTTCTTGGGGACTCTTATAGATTCTGTAGAAATTAAGATTTACCTGACAGAAGACAGGTTAACAAAGCTTCAAAATGCATGCCGTGTCCTTCATTCCATTCAACACCCGTCAGTAGCTCAATGCATGGAGGTGATCGGCTTAATGGTAGCAGCAATGGACATAGTACCCTTTGCACGTCTACATCTCAGACCGCTGCAATTGTGCATGCTAAGTCAGTGGAATGGGGATTACTCAGACTTGTCCCCTACTCTGAATCTGGATCAAGAGACCAGAAATTCTCTTCTATGGTGGCTTTCTCGGCCACATCTGTCCAGGGGGATGCCATTCAGCAGGCCGGACTGGACAATTGTAACAACAGACGCCAGCCTACTAGGTTGGGGCGCTGTCTGGAATTCTCTGAAGGCTCAGGGACAATGGAATCAGGAGGAGAGTCTCCTACCAATAAACATTCTGGAATTGAGAGCAGTTCTCAATGCCCTTCTGGCTTGGCCCCAGTTAACAACTCGGGGGTTCATCAGGTTTCAGTCGGACAACATCACGACTGTAGCTTACATCAACCATCAGGGAGGGACAAGAAGCTCCCTAGCAATGATGGAAGTATCAAAGATAATTCGCTGGGCAGAGTCTCACTCTTGCCACCTGTCAGCAATCCACATCCCGAGAGTGGAGAACTGGGAGGCGGACTTCTTAAGTCGTCAGACTTTTCATCCGGGGGAGTGGGAACTTCATCCGGAGGTCTTTGCCCAAATACTTCGACGTTGGGGCAAACCAGAGATAGATCTCCTGGCGTCTCGACAGAACGCCAAGCTTCCTCGTTACGGGTCCAGATCCAGGGATCCGGGAGCGGTTCTGATAGATGCTTTGACAGCACCTTGGACCTTCGGGATGGCTTATGTGTTTCCACCCTTCCCGATGCTTCCTCGATTGATTGCCAGAATCAAACAGGAGAGAGCATCAGTGATTCTAATAGCGCCTGCATGGCCACGCAGGACTTGGTATGCAGATCTAGTGGACATGTCATCCTGTCCACCTTGGTCGCTACCTCTGAAACAGGACCTTCTGATCCAGGGTCCCTTCAAACATCAAAATCTAATTTCTCTGAAGCTGACTGCTTGGAAATTGAACGCTTGATTTTATCAAAACGTGGTTTTTCTGAGTCAGTTATTGATACCTTAATACAGGCTAGGAAGCCTGTTACCAGAAAGATTTACCATAAGATATGGCGCAAATACTTATATTGGTGCGAATCCAAGAGTTACTCATGGAGTAAGGTTAGGATTCCGAGGATATTGTCTTTTCTACAAGAAGGTTTAGAAAAGGGTTTATCCGCTAGTTCCTTAAAGGGACAGATTTCAGCTCTGTCCATTCTTTTACACAAACGTCTGTCAGAAGTTCCGGACGTTCAAGCTTTTTGTCAGGCTTTAGCTAGGATCAAGCCTGTGTTTAAAACTGTTGCTCCACCATGGAGTTTGAACTTAGTTCTTAATGTTTTACAGGGGGTTCCGTTTGAACCCCTTCATTCCATTGATATCAAGTTGTTATCTTGGAAAGTTCTGTTTTTAATGGCGATTTCCTCGGCTCGAAGAGTCTCTGAGTTATCTGCCTTACATTGTGATTCTCCTTATCTGATTTTTCATTCAGACAAGGTAGTTCTGCGTACTAAACCTGGGTTCCTACCTAAGGTGGTCACTAACAGGAATATAAATCAAGAGATTGTGGTTCCATCTTTGTGTCCTAATCCTTCTTCGAAAAAGGAACGTCTGCTACAGTAGTAGATTCAGGAGTAATTTGAGGAAGCACTTCTTTACAGAAAGAGTGATTGATTTATGGAATAAACTTCCTCAAGAGGTAGTAGCAACAAACACTGTGGGGGACTTTAAAAATGCATGGGACAAGCATAGGGCTATCCTACGAACTAGATAAGTTTATACTGTTAGGTAAGGTGGGGCAGACTTGCTGGGCCTATGGCTCTTATCTGCCGTCAATATCTATGTTTCTATGTTTCTACACAATCTAGATGTAGTCTGTGCCCTGAAATTTTATCTACAGGCAACTAAGGATTTTCGACAAACGTCTTCCCTGTTTGTCGTTTATTCTGGTCAGAGGAGAGGTCAAAAAGCTTCGGCTACCTCTCTCTCCTTTTGGCTTCGTAGCATAATACGGTTAGCCTATGAGACTGCTGGACAGCAGCCTCCTGAAAGAATTACAGCACATTCTACTAGAGCTGTGGCTTCCACTTGGGCCTTTAAGAATGAGGCTTCTGTTGAACAGATTTGCAAGGCTGCAACTTGGTCTTCTCTTCATACTTTTTCCAAATTTTCCAAATTTGACACTTTTGCTTCTTCGGAGGCTGTTTTTGGGAGAAAGGTTCTTCAGGCAGTGGTTCCTTCCGTATAAAGAGCCTGCCTGTCCCTCCCGTCATCCGTGTACTTTAGCTTTGGTATTGGTATCCCATAAGTAATGGATGATCCATGGACTGGATACACTTAACAAGAGAAAACATAATTTATGCTTACCTGATAAATTTATTTCTCTTGTAGTGTATCCAGTCCACGGCCCGCCCTGTCACTTTAAGGCAGGTAATTTTTCCATTATACTACAGTCACCACTGTACCCTATGGTTTTCCTTTCTCTGCATGTTTTCGGTCGAATGACTGGTAATGGCAGTTAGGGGAGGAGCTATATAGCAGCTCTGCTGGGTGAATCCTCTTGCACTTCCTGTTGGGGAGGAGTTAATATCCCATAAGTAATGGATGATCCGTGGACTGGATACACTACAAGAGAAATAAATTTATCAGGTAAGCATAAATTATGTTTTTTGGGTGCTATTTCTTCTGCTAGAAGAGTTTCTGAATTATCTGCTTTGCAGTGTAATCCACCCTATCTGGTTTTCCATTCAGATAAGGTTGTTTTGCGTACTAAGCCTGGTTTTCTTCCAAAAGTTGTTTCCAACAAGAATATTAACCAGGAAATAGTTGTTCCTTCTCTGTGTCCGAAACCAGTTTCAAAGAAGGAACGTTTATTACACAATTTAGATGTTGTTCGTGCTTTAAAGTTCTATTTAGAAGCAACAAAAGATTTTAGACAAACCTCATCTTTGTTTGTCGTTTACTCTGGTAAGAGGAGAGATCAAAAAGCTACTGCTACCTCTCTCTCTTTCTGGCTAAAAAGCATTATCCGATTGGCCTATGAGACTGCCGGACGACAGCCTCCTGACCGAATCACAGCTCACTCTACTAGGGCTGTGGCTTCCACATGGGCCTACAAGAACGAGGCTTCTGTTGATCAGATATGTAAGGCAGCGACTTGGTATTCTCTGCACACTTTTGCCAAATTCTACAAATTTGATACTTATGCTTCTTCGGAGGCTATTTTTGGGAGAAAGGTTTTGCAAGCCGTGGTGCCTTCCATTTAGGTAACCTGATTTGCTCCCTCCCTTCATCCGTGTCCTAAAGCTTTGGTATTGGTTCCCACAAGTAATGGATGACGCCGTGGACCGGACACACCAATGTTGGAGAAAACAGAATTTATGCTTACCTGATAAATTACTTTCTCCAACGGTGTGTCCGGTCCACGGCCCGCCCTGGTTTTCCTAATCAGGTTGAAATTTTTTTTGTCTTTATACACTACAGTCACCACGGCACCCTATAGTTTCTCCTTTTTCTCCTAACCGTCGGTCGAATGACTGGGGGGCGGAGCTAGAGGGGGAGCTATATGGACAGCTCTGCTGTGTGCTCTCCTTGCCTTTCCCTGTAGGGGAGGAGAATATCCCACAAGTAATGGATGACGCCGTGGACCGGACACACCGTTGGAGAAAGTAATTTATCAGGTAAGCATAAATTCTGTTTTTTTGGCCTTTCTAGGGACCATGGGACAAAAGCACAATTTTTAAACAAAAGCGAGTGATGTTTAAAGGTACACTAAACCCCAAATTTTTATTTGGTGATTCAGGTAGAGAATACATTTTTAAACAAGATTCCAATTTACTTCTATTATCTATTTCCTTCCATAAGGCAGGGAGAGTCCACGACTTTATTCCTTACTGTTGGGAAATACAACACCTGGCCACCAGTAGGAGGCAGACACCCCAGCCAAAGGCTTAAATATCTTTCCCACTTCCCCTATCCCCCAGTCATTCTTTGCCTTTCGTTACTATAGGAGGTGGCAGAGAAGTGTCAGAAGATTTGGATAGTCCTGTAATGGGTATGTTTCCTTCAAGAAAGGACTGGAGTTTTAAGTAATCATGTCAACCTCTCAGTGAGAGTATTGATGAAAGTTAGTGTCTGGAGATGCAGGGAAAGTTTTTCTGCGAACCTATCAAGACTGGCGCTAACCACTCCTGAGCAATCAGTGTTGACGAGTTTCACTGCTTGCTGTTACACACTCAAGTCCATGTCAGAAGCCCTGCTGCAAGACTGTCACACTTCAGAGGCTGTGCCTGTTCCACAGCATGGATCCTGGAGGGTAAGACCGTTTTTTATATATAGACTTTAAAACGCTATACAGGGTCACAGTGTGGCTCCTTTATACCTCGATAGGATCAAGGGTTAATATCTCCTTTAGGGAGATTATTTGAACAGCTTGGGGATTTATATATGCTTAATGTGAGAGGTTTTTTGGGCTCATAGACTGTGTGTTTCTCTTGTAAGGTGTATCCAGTCCACGGGTTCATCCATTACTTGTGGGATATTCTCCTTCCCAACAGGAAGTTGCAAGAGGACACCTACAGCAGAGCTCTCTATATAGCTCCTCCCCTAACTGCCACTCCCAGTCATTCTCTTGCAACTCTCGACAAGATAGGAAGTATCAAGAGATATGTGGTGACTTCTGTCTATTCTTCTGCACAAGCGTCTGGCAGATGTTCCAGACGTTCAGGCGTTTTGTCAGGCTTTAGTTAGAATCAAGCCTGTATTTAAACCTGTTGCTCCGCCATGGAGTTTAAATTTAGTTCTTAAAGTTCTTCAAGAGGTTCCGTTTGAACCTCTGCATTCCATAGATATCAAGCTTTTATCTTGGAAAGTTCTGTTTTTGGTAGCTATCTCTTCGGCTCGAAGAGTTTGAGTTATCTGCCTTACAGTGTGATTCCCCTTATCTGATCTTCCATGCAGATAAGGTAGTTTTGCGTACCAAACCTGGGTTTCTTCCTAAGGTGGTATCTAATAAGAATATCAATCAGGAGATTGTTGTTCCGTCACTGTGTCCTAATCCTTCTTCAAAGAAGGAACGTCTATTACACAATCTTGACGTGGTTCGTGCTTTAAAGTTTTATTTACAAGCTACTAAGGATTTTCGTCAAACATCTGCATTGTTTTTTGTCTACTCTGGACAGAGGAGAGGCCTAAAGGCTTCGGCATCTTCTCTTTCTTTTTGGCTGAGAAGCATAATCCATTTAGCTTATGAGACTGCTGGCCAGCAGCCTCCTGAAAGAATTACAGCTCATTCCACTAGAGCGGTAGCTTCCACATGGGCTTTTAAAAATGAGGCCTCTGTTGAACAGCTTTGTAAGGCGGCGACTTGGTCTTCGCATCATACTTTTTCTAAATTCTACAAATTTGATACTTTTGCTTCCTCGGAGGCTATTTTTGGGAGAAAGGTCTTGCAGGCAGTGGTGCCTTCCGTTTAAGTTCCTGCCTTGTCCCTCCCTTCATCCGTGTCCTAAAGCTTTGGTATTGGTATCCCACAAGTAATGGATGAACCCGTGGACTGGATACACCTTACAAGAGAAAACAAAATTTATGCTTACTTGATAAATTTCTTTCTCTTGTGGTGTATCCAGTCCACGGCCCGCCCTGTCACTTTAAGGCAGGTGTTTTTTTATTTTTAAACTACAGTCACCACTGCACCCTATAGTTTCTCCTTTTTTCTTGCTTGTCTTCGGTCGAATGACTGGGAGTGGCAGTTAGGGGAGGAGCTATATAGACAGCTCTGCTGTGGGTGTCCTCTGGCAACTTCCTGTTGGGAAGGAGTATATCCCACAAGTAATGGATGAACCCGTGGACTGGATACACCACAAGAGAGAGAAATTTATCAGGTATGCATAAATTTAGTTTTTTTGACTTGGAGCAAACAGGTTTCACTTTTGTTTTGCGCAGCTCATAATAGCTTAGCGCCCTTTTTCATAACAGGGGAAGTCCTGTCTTAAGCACCACGTGACCGGGTGTGGTCTCTTTCATTTCCTAAGATCCTGCTGCAGACATCATTCCTGAGAAGTGCGTGTTCACTGTTGGCTGTCTGAGTCTAGGAGATGCTGAGTGCCCTAGCCATTGGGAGTATTAAGGTGCCATTTTTTAAATAAAAATGTTTTTTTGTTTGTCCTTCTGTTGGTATATACAAAGCTATGGAGGACTCTGATACTACATTAGACGGTTCCACTCCTTCCTTCTGTACTGATTAATAATTCCTTTTTATATTGTGAGGAGGCTGTGGTTTGCCCGACTGCTCAATTTTGTTCCATTTGCCTAAACACTGTTCTAAAGTCTAAGAAGGGAGGCAAGCCTGCTAATACTCATAGCACTATTAGCCTCTCCGAGCCGCTGCCCCCTTCACCCCCCCTTAATTTATGTCATTTTTGGCCATATAATTTTTTTGGTCAGGGGTTAATGTGACTTTTTTTGCTGCATTTTAAAATTACATTTTCACCAGCCAGAGCTAGTAAAAAGCATGCATACACTCAGGTAGGTTGAATTAGCACAAGTTGCGTGCACACACATGCTTAGAATTTTAACCCAGTGCACTTGAGCATACAAAATAGCTTCCTTTTTTTTTATATGGAGTTTACACTTGTTCTCTGGCTGTTTTTTTTTTTTTTTTTTTTTTTTTCCCATTTCAAAAGTTTATTGAAATCCGAGCATACGAAATAGCTTACTTTTCTCTTGTAAGATGTATCGAGTCCACGGATTCATCCTTACTTGTGGGATATTCTCCTCCCCTACAGGAAGTGGCAAAGAGAGCACCCACAGTAGAGCTGCCTATATAGCTCCCCCCTTAGCTCCACCCCCCAGTCATTCTCTTTGCCTACTCTAAGTAACTAGGAAGTGCAGAGCGAGTGTGGTGACAAAAATGTTAGTTTTTTATTTCTCAAGCAAAAGTTTGTTATTTTAAATGGTGCCGGTGTGTACTATTTACTCTTTGGCAGAAAAAGAGATGAAGATTTCTGCAAGGAGGATTATGATCTTAGCACTTTGTAACTAAGATCCACTGCTGTTCTCACAAGGGCTGAAAAGTACAAGAAAACTTCAGTTGGGGGAACGGTTTGCATGCTAAGCTGCATATGAGGTATGTTCAGTCTATGTTTTTCTAGACAGACTGTGTTTATTCTAGAAAAGGCTGGCTATATCCCCATGGGGAAAGGGTAAGCTGTATTCAGACACTTGGAATAGGAATTTCAGCTTACTTGAAGGGCTCATTTGTTACTGGTGACACTGTTAGGAAAAAACGTTTTTTGTTTGTTCAGTAAATGATGCAATTATAAAGTTTTTTGAAGGGACTGAAGGGGTCATTGTGGCTTGTGTTAGTGTTTTTTAACCCACATAGTTAATTAAGAGACACTCAGGTGTTTTTCTAATAGGCCTCAAAACATCGAGTGAGGTGGGAGGGGCCTGTTTTCGCGCCTCAGTTGCGCAGTTTCTTTTCCTTAAGAGTCATCCAACTGCTTTTCTAGAGGTTCCTGCTGTGTTTGAGGGCTGTAAAAGAGGTTTTTCCCCCACAAATCGTTCTGAAGGGCAGGTAGGCGCCACAGCAGAGCTGTGGCAAGGTGCTGAAAGTCTTTTTTACCGGTTTTGAAGTTTTTTCAATCCGGTTTTGCCATTAAGGGGTTAATTGTTTATTTGCATAGTTGTGCAAAGTTACTAAGGCTGTAAGATACTACTGTAAAAATTTCGTTAAGTTTACTGCTTTTTTACACTGTTTTGCAGAACTTGTGCAGCTTTTTTTCTCTTAAAGGCACAGTACCGTTTTATTTCTAAGTGTTATTTACTTTGATTACAGTGTTTTCCAAGTTTGCTTGTTACATTACTAGCCTGTTTGACATGTCTGATACCAAGGAAAATCCTTGTTCAATATGTTTGGAAGCCATTGTGGAACCCCCTCTTAGAATGTGTCCCAAATGTACTGATATGTCTATAAATTATAAAGAACATATATTAGCACTTAAAAATAGAGCAATAGATGATTCTCAGTCAGAAGTGAATAAGGGTTCGCCATCTAGCTCTCCCCAAGTGTCACAACCAGTAACGCCCGCACAAGTGACGCCAAGTACCTCTAGTGCGTCACATTCATTTACTTTACAAGACATGGCCACAGTTATGAATACAACCCTCACTGAGGTTTTATCCAAACTGCCTGGTTTACAAGGAAAGCGGGACAGCTCTGGGTTAAGGAAAAATGCTGAGCCGTCTCACGCTTTAGTAGCCGTTTCTGATATGCCCTCACAATGCTCTGAAGGGGAGAGGGATTTGTTATCTGAGGGAGAAATTTCTGATTCAGGAAAGACGCTTCCTCAAACAGATTCTGATATGACGGCCTTTAAATTTAAGCTTGAACACCTCCGCTTATTGCTTAGGGAGGTATTAGCGACTCTAGATGATTGTGACCCTATAGTGGTCCCAGAGAAATTGTGTAAAATGGATAGATACTTAGAGGTTCCTGTTTACACTGATGTTTTTCCAGTCCCTAAGAGGATTGTGAATATTATTGCTAAGGAGTGGGATAGACCAGGTATTCCGTTCACTCCCCCTCCTGTTTTTAAGAAAATGTTTCCCATATCTGATAGCATAAGGGACTCATGGCAGACAGTTCCTAAGGTGGAGGGAGCTATTTCTCTTGTAAGGTGTATCCAGTCCACGGATCATCCATTACTTGTGGGATATTCTCCTTCCCAACAGGAAGCTGCAAGAGGATCACCCACAGCAGAGCTGTCTATATAGCTCCTCCCCTAACTGCCACCTACCAGTCATTCTCTTGCAGCTCTCAACAAGATAGGAAGTAGCTAGAGAGATGTGGTGAATTTATGTAGTTTATCTTCAATCAAAAGTTTATTATTTTCAAATGGTACCGGAGTTGTACTGTTTTAGCCTCAGGCAGAAAGTTGAAGAAGAGTCTGCCTGTGGTTTTTGATGATCTTAGCAGGTTGTAACGAAGATCCATTGCTGTTCTCACACATAACTGAAGAGATGAGGTAACTTCAGCTGGGAGAATGGCGTGCAGGGTCTCCTGCTATGAGGTATGTGCAGTTTAAATTTTTCTAGAGAAATGAATATGCTAGAAAATGCTGTTAATACCGGATTTATTTAAGGTAAGCCTGATTACAGTGATTTAATAACGACTAGTATCATGCTTGCTGTAAAAGGTAATATTCTTATTACTTTCTCACATTACTGAAAATAAGATGTTTGCTGGAAGTGTTTAAACGTTTTTTTCTACATATTGGTGATAAAACTTTATTGGGGCCCAGTTTTTTCCACATGGCTGGCTAGATTTTGCATAGGGATAGTTTTTTATGGCCCTCTCATTGTGAGTACAGGTTGGGAGGGGCCTAATTTCAGGCCTAAATCGTGCAGTAGTTTTTGCAGCTTGAGACTTCCAGCTTCCCTGAAGGAGTCCCGTGAACACTTAGGACCTCTACAAAGGGGTGTTGTGCCTTCAAAAGTAGTTGTATGGGCAGGTAGGGCCACAGCAGATCTGTGGCAGTTTGTTGTGACAGTTTCAAAACCGGATCAAAAAAACGATATAAACGTTTTTTAACAAAGGGGTTAATCATTCATTTGCAAGTGGGTGCAATGCTCTGTTAGTCTATTATACACACTGTAAAAATTTCGTAAGATTTACTGCTTTTTATCACTGTTTTTCAATTTCTGACAAAAAAAATTTCTCTTAAAGGCACAGTACCGTTTTTATTTTTTGTTTGTTTACATTTATCAAAGTGTTTTCCAAGCTTGCTAGTCTCATTGCTAGTCTGTTTAAACATGTCTGACATAGAGGAAACTCCTTGTTCATTATGTTTAGAAGCCATTGTGGAACCCCCTCTTAGAATGTGTACCAAATGTACTGATTTTACTTTAAGTTATAAAGATCATATTCTGTCTTTAAAAGATTTATCACCAGAGGAAATTGACAAGGGGGAAGTTATGCCGACTAACTCGCCCCACGTGTCAGAACCTTTGACTCCCGCTCAAGGGACTCCCGCTCAAGTGGCGCCAAGTACATCTAGCGCGCCCATGGCGTTTACTTTACAAGACATGGCGGCAGTTATGGATCATACCCTTACAGCGGTATTGTCCAAACTACCAGGGTTACAAGGAAAGCGAGACAGCTCTGGGACTAGAAAAAATACAGAGCTCTCTGATGCTTTAGTAGCTATGTTTGATATCCCCTCACAATATGCAGAAGCTGAGGCAGGAGAGCTTCTTTCTGTGGGTGATTTTTCTGACTCAGGGAAGATGCTTCAACCTGATTCTGATATGTCTACATTTAAATTTAAGCTTGAACACCTCCGCATGTTGCTCAGGGAGGTTTTAGCTACTCTGGATGACTGTGGCACCATTATAGTGCCAGAGAAATTGTGTAGATTGGATAAATACTATGTAGTGCCTGTTTACACTGATATTTTTCCAATACCTAAAAGGTTTTCAGAAATTATTACTAAGGAATGGGATAGACCAGGTGTATCGTTCTCTACCCCTCCTATTTTTAAGAAAATGTTTCCAATAGATGCTGCTACACGGGACTTATGGCAAACGGTCCCTAAGGTGGAGGGAGCAGTTTCTACCCTAGCTAAGCATACAACTATTCCCGTCGAGGACAGATGTGCTTTCCTAGATCCAATGGATAAAAAGTTCGAGGGTTACCTTAAGAAAATGTTTATTCAACAAGGTTTTATTCTCCAGCCTCTTGCATGCATTGCCCCGGTCACTGCTGCTGCGGCCTTCTGGTTTGAGTCTCTGGAAGAGGCCTTACAGGTAGAAACTCCATTGGATGATATACTTGACAAGCTTAAAGCGCTTACGCTAGCCAATTCATTTGTTTCTGATGCCGTTGTTCATTTAACCAAACTAACGGCTAAGAACTCAGGTTTTGCTATACAGGCGCGTAGGGCGCTATGGCTTAAATCCTGGTCAGCTGACGTTACTTCAAAGTCTAAGCTTCTCAACATTCCCTTCAAGGGGCAGACCCTATTTGGGCCTGGACTGAAGGAGATTATTTCTGATATTACTGGAGGAAAAGGTCATGCCCTTCCTCAGGATAGGTCTAATAAATTAAGGACCAAACAAACTCATTTTCGTGCCTTTCGAAACTTTGACGAGCGCAGCATCAACTCCCTCTAATGCAAAACAAGAGGGAAATTTTGCCCAGTCCAAGCCGGTCTGGAGACCTAACCAGGCCTGGAACAAAGGTAAGCAGGCCAAGAAGCCTGCTGCTGCCTCTAAGACAGCATGAAAGATCTGCCCCCGATCCGGTAACGGATCTAGTAGGGGGCAGACATTCTCTCTTCGCCCAGGCTTGGGCAAGAGATGTCCAGGATCCCTGGGCGTTGGAAATTGTGTCCCAGGGATATCTTCTGGACTTCAAAGCTTCTTCCCCAAAAGGAAGATTTCACCTCTCACAATTATCTGCAGACCAGATAAAGAGAGAGGCATTCTTACATTGTGTTCAAGACCTCCTAGTTATGGGAGTGATCCACCCAGTTCCAAAGGAGGAACAGGGGCAAGGCTTCTATTCAAATCTCTTTGTGGTTCCCAAGAAAGAGGGAACCTTCAGACCAATCTTAGATCTCAAGATCCTAAACAAATTTCTCAGGGTCCCATCTTTCAAGATGGAGACTATTCGAACCATCCTACCTATGATCCAGGAGGGTCAATACATGACTACCGTGGACTTAAAGGATGCTTATCTTCACATTCCGATACACAAAGATCATTATCGGTTTCTCAGGTTCGCCTTCCTAGACAGGCATTACCAGTTTGTGGCTCTTCCCTTTGGGTTAGCTACGGCACCAAGAATATTTACGAAGGTTCTGGGGTCACTTCTGGCGGTCCTAAGGCCGCGGGGCATAGCAGTAGCCCCTTACTTAGACGACATTCTGATACAGGCGTCGAATTTCCAAATTGCCAAGTCCCATACGGACATTGTTCTGGCATTCCTGAGGTCTCATGGTTGGAAAGTGAACGAAAATAAGAGTTCTCTATCCCCTCTCACAAGAGTTTCCTTCCTGGGAACTCTGATAGATTCTGTAGAAATGAGGATTTACCTGACAGAGGACAGGTTGTCAAAACTTCTAAATTCCTGCCGTGTTCTTTATTATACTTCTCGCCCTTCGGTGGCTCAGTGTATGGAAGTAATCGGCTTAATGTTAGCGGCAATGGACATAGTTTCGTTTGCCCGCCTACATCTCAGACCGCTGCAACTCTACATGCTCAGTCAGTGGAATGGGGATTACATAGATTTGTCCCCTCTACTAAATCTGGATCAAGAGACCAGGGATTCTCTTCTCTGGTGGCTATCTCGGGTCCATCTGTCCAAAGGTATGACCTTCCGTGGGCCAGATTGGACAATAGTAACAACAGATGCCAGCCTTCTGGGCTGGGGTGCAGTCTGGAACTCACTGAAGGCTCAGGGGTCATGGACTCAGGAGGAAGCACTCCTTCCAATAAACATTCTGGAACTAAGAGCGATATTCAATGCTCTTCAGGCTTGGCCTCAGCTAGCAACAGTGAGGTTCATCAGATTTCAGTCGGACAAGATCACGACTGTAGCTTACATCAACCATCAAGGGGGAACAAGGAGTTCCCTAGCGATGTTAGAGGTTTCAAAGATAATTCAATGGGCAGAGATTCACTCTTGCCATCTATCAGCTATCCATATCCCAGGAGTAGAGAACTGGGAGGCAGATTTTCTAAGTCGTCAGACTTTTCCTCCGGGGGAGTGGGAGCTCCATCCGGAGGTGTTTGCACAGTTGATTCAACATTGGGGCAAACCAGAACTGGATCTCATGGCGTCTCGCCAGAACGCCAAGCTTCCTTGTTACGGATTCAGGTCCAGGGATCCCAAGGCAGCGCTGATAGATTCTCTTGCAGCGCCTTGGTCCTTCAACCTGGCTTATGTTTTTCCACCGTTTCCTCTGCTCCCTCGTCTGATTGCCAAGATCAAACAGGAGAGAGCATCGGTAATTTTGATAACACCTGCGTGGCCACGCAGGACTTGGTATGCAGATCTGGTGGACATTTCATCCTTTCCACCATGGACTCTGCCTCTGAGGCAGGACCTTCTACTTAAGGGTCCTTTCAACCATCCAAATCTAATTTCTCTGCGGCTGACTGCTTGGAGATTGAACGCTTGATTTTATCAAAGCGTGGTTTCTCTGAGTCGGTCATTGATACCTTAATACAGGCGCGAAAGCCTGTCACCAGGAAAATCTATCATAAGATATGGTGTAAATATCTTCATTGGTGTGAATCCAAGGGTTACTCATGGAGTAAGGTCAGGATTCCTAGGATATTCTCTTTTCTCCAAGAAGGATTGGAGAAGGGTTTGTCAGCTAGTTCCTTAAAAGGACAGATTTCTGCTCTGTCCTTTTGCACAAACGTCTGGCTGAGGTTCCAGACGTGCAGGCGTTTTGTCAGGCTTTAGTCAGAATCAAGCCTGTGTTTAAACCTGTTGCTCCGCCTTGGAGTTTAAATTTAGTTCTTAAAGTTCTTCAAGGGGTTCCGTTTGAACCTTTGCATTCCATAGATATTAAGCTCTTATCTTGGAAAGTTCTGTTTTTAGTAGCTATCTCCTCGGCTCGAAGAGTTTCGGAGTTATCTGCTTTACAATGTGATTCCCCTTATCTCATTTTCCATGCAGATAAGGTAGTGTGCCTAAGGTGGTATCTAATAAAAATATCAATCAGGAGATTGTTGTTCCGTCACTGTGTCCTAATCCTTTTTCAAAGAAGGAACGTCTATTACACAATCTTGACGTGGTTCGCGCTTTAAAGTTTTATTTACAAGCTACTAAAGATTTTCGTCAAACATATGCATTGTTTGTTGTCTACTCTGGACAGAGGAGAGGCCAAAAGGCTTCGGCAACTTCTCTATCTTTTTGGCTAAGAAGTATAATCCGCTTAGCTTATGAGACTGCTGGCCAGCAGCCTCCTGAAAGAATTACAGCTCATTCTACTAGAGCGGTAGCTTCCACATGGGCTTTTAAGAATGAGGCTTCTCTTGAACAGATTTGTAAGGCGGCGACTTGGTCTTCCCTTCATACTATTTCTAAATTCTATAAATTTGATACTTTTGCTTCTTTGGAGGCTATTTTTGGGAGAAAGGTCTTACAGGCAGTGGTGCCTTCCGTTTAAGCGCCTGCCTTGTCCATCCCTTCATCCGTGTCCTACAGCTTTGGTATTGGTATCCCACAAGTAATGGATGATCCGTGGACTGGATATACCTTACAAGAGAAAACAAAATTTATGCTTACCTGATAAATTTATTTCTCTTGTGGTGTATCCAGTCCACGGCCCGCCCTGTCATTTTAAGGCAGGTGTTTTTTATTTTTAAAGTACAGTCACCACTGCACCCTATAGTTTCTCCTTTTTTCTTGCTTGTTTTCGGTCGAATGACTGGTAGGTGGCAGTTAGGGGAGGAGCTATATAGACACCTCTGCTGTGGGTGATCCTCTTGCAGCTTCCTGTTGGGAAGGAGAATATCCCACAAGTAATGGATGAGCCGTGGACTGACCACAAGAGAAATAAATTTATTAGGTAAGTATAAATTTTGTTTTCTACTCTGTCTAAGCGTACAACTATACCTATCGAGGACAGTTGTGCTTTCAAAGATCCTATGGATAAAAAATTAGAGGGTCTCCTGAAGAAAATTTTTGTTCATCAAGGTTTTTCTCTCCAACCTATTGCGTGCATTGTTCCTGTAACGACTGCAGTTGCTTTCTGGTTTGAGGCTCTAGAAGAGGCTCTTCAAATGGAGACTCCATTAGAGGAAATTATGGACAGAATTAAGGCACTTAAGTTGGCTAATTCTTTTATTACTGATGCTGCTTTTCAGCTGGATAAATTAGCAGCAAAGAATTCAGGTTTTGCCATTTTAGCACGAAGGGCGTTATGGCTTAAGTCCTGGTCTGCTGATGGGTCATCTAAATCTAAACTTTTGAACATTCCTTTCAAAGGTAAGACCCTATTCGGGCCTGAACTGAAGGAGATTATTTCAGACATCACTGGAGGGAAAGGTCATGCCCTCCCTCAGGATAGATCAAATAAAATGAGGGCTCAAACAAGATAATTTTCGTTCCTTTCGCAACTTTAAGGGTGGTCCCGCTTCAGCTTCCTCTGCTACAAAGCAAGAGGGGAATTTTGCCCAATCCAAGTCAGTCTGGAGACCTAATCAGGCTTGGAACAAGGGTAAACAGGCCAAGAAGCCTGCAGCTGCCTCTAAGACAGCATGAAGGGGTAGCCCCCGATCCAGGACTGGATGTAGTAGGGGGCAGACTCTCTCTCTTCTCTCAGGCTTGGGCGAGAGATGTTCAGGATCCCTGGGCTTTAGAAATTGTGTCCCAGGGATATCTTCTGGAATTCAAGGGCTCCCTTCCAAGGGGGAGATTTCACATTTCTCGATTGTCTGTAAACCAGACAAGGAGAGAGGCGTTCTTACGCTGTGTAGAAGACCTACATACCATGGGGGTGATTCGCCCAGTCCCAAAGGAGGAACAGGGGCTAGGGTTTTATTCAAACCTGTTTGTGGTTCCCAAGAAAGAGGGAACTTTCAGACCAATCTTGGATCTCAAAGTTCCATCATTCAAGATGGAGACTATTTGGACTATCCTACCTCTGATCCAGGAGGGTCAATATATGACTACCGTGGACTTAAAGGATGCGTATCTACACATCCCTATTCACAGAGATCATCATCAATTCCTCAGATTCGCCTTTCTAAACAGATTCGCCTTTCGGGTTGGCCACGGCTCCCAGAATTTTCACAAAAGTGCTAGGGTCCCTTCTGGCGGTTCTACGACCACGGGGCATAGCAGTGGCGCCTTATCTAGATGACATCTTAATTCAGGCGTTGACTTTTCAGCTAGCCAAGTCTCACACAGACATCGTGTTGGCTTTTCTGACATCTCACGGGTGGAAGGTGAACATAAAAAAGAGTTCTCTCTTCCCTCTTACAAGAGTTTCCTTCCTAGGGACACTAATAGACTCGGTAGAAATGAAAATATTTCTAACGGAGTTCAGAAAGATAAAACTCTTATCCACTTGCCAAGCTCTTCATTCCATTCCTCGGCCATCAGTGGCTCAGTGTATGGAGGTAATCGGACTCATGGTAGCGGCAATGGACATAGTTCCTTTTGCCCGTCTACACCTCAGACCACTGCAACTATGCATGCTCAAACAGTGGAATGGGGATTATGCAGACTTATCTCCTCAACTGCATCTGGACCAGGAGACCAGAGATTCTCTTCTCTGGTGGTTGTCTCAGGACCACCTGTCTCAGGGAATGTGCTTCCGCAGGCCAGAGTGGCTCATTGTAACGACAGATGCCAGCCTGCTAGGCTGGGGTGCAGTCTGGAAGTCCCTGAAAGCACAGGGCTTATGGTCTCGGGAGGAAGCTCTCCTCCCGATAAACATTTTAGAACTGAGAGGGATTTTCAATGCGCTTCAGGCGTGGCCTCAGCTTGCTGCGGCCAAATTCATCAGGTTTCAGTCGGACAACATCAAGACTGTAGCTTATATCAATCATCAGGGAGGAACAAGGAGTTCTCTAGCGATGATGGAGGTAACCAAAATAATCCGGTGGGCAGAGGATCACTCTTGCCATCACTCAGCTATCCACATCCCAGGAGTAGAGAACTGGGAGGCGGATTTTCTAAGTCGTCAGACTTTTCATCCGGGGGAGTGGGAACTCCATCCAGAGGTATTCGCCCAGCTGATTCAGCTATGGGGCACACCAGAATTGGATCTGATGGCGTCTCGTCAGAATGCCAAACTTCCTCGTTATGGGTCCAGGTCCCGGGATCCCAAGGCAGTACTGATAGATGCTCTAGCCTTCAATCTGGCTTATGTATTTCCACCGTTTCCTCTCCTCCCACGTCTGGTTGCCAGAATCAAGCAGGAGAGAGCTTCGGTAATTCTGATAGCTCCTGCGTGGCCACGCAGGACTTGGTATGCAGACCTAGTGGACATGTCCTCGGTTCCACCGTGGACTCTTCCAATAAGGCGGGACCTTCTAATTCAAGGCCCGTTCATGCATCCAAATCTAATTTCTCTTGTAAGGTGTATCCAGTCCACGGATCATCCATTACTTGTGGGATATTCTCATTCCCAACAGGAAGTTGCAAGAGGACACCCACAGCAGAGCTGTCTATATAGCTCCTCCCCTCACTACCAAATCCAGTCATTCTCTTGCAACTCTCAACAAGCATGGAGGTAGTAAGAGATAAGTGGTGAAATGTAGCTGTTATTTTGCTTCAATCAAGAGTTTATTATTTTTAAATAGTACCGCTATTTTGTTCCAGGCAGGAAAAAAGAAGATTCTGCCTGGGATTTCTATGATCTTAGCAGGTTGTAACTAAGATCCATTGCTGTTCTCACACATGTCTGAAGAGAGAGATAACTTCAGCGGGGGAATGGCGTGCAGGTTATCCTGCTATGAGGTATGTGCAGTTAAATTTTTTCTAGAAGATGAAATGAAGGCTAGAAAATGCTGCTGATACCAAATTTATGTAAGGTAAGCCTGAATACAGTGATTTAATAGCGACTGGTATCATGCTTACTTTCTGAGGTAAAACTCTTTTATATTTACAATATAAAACGTTTGCTGGCATGTTTAAACGTTTTTATATATACTTTGGTGATAAAACTTTATTGGGGCCTAGTTTTTTTCCACATGGCTGGCTTAAATTTGCCTAAAAACAGTTCCCTGAGGCTTTCCACTGTGTTACTATGAGTGGGAGGGGCCTAGTTTAACTATTACAGACTGAGACATTCAGGAGTTGCCTGAATGCTACAGGACATCTCTAAAGGGCTTTTAGGCTTCCAAAATCGTTTGTTGGGGAAGGTAAGCCCACAGCAAGGCTGTGGCAGTTTGGTGTGACTGTTAAAAAAAAGTCTATCGTTTTTTTGATCCGGTTTTTGAACTAAGGGGTTAATCATCCATTTGCAAGTGGGTGCAATGCTCTGTTAGCTTATTATACACACTGTAAAAATTTCGTTTGATTTACTGCTTTTTTTCACTGTTTTTCAAATTCTGACAAAATTTGTTTCTCTTAAAGGCACAGAACCGTTTTTTATATTTGCTTGTTAACTTGATTTAAAGTGTTTTCCAAGCTTGCTAGTCTCATTGCTAGTCTGTATAAACATGTCTGACATAGAGGAAACTCCTTGTTCATTATGTTTAAAAGCCATGGTGGAACCCCTTCTTAGAATGTGTACCAAATGTACTGATTTCACTTTAAGCAATAAAGATCATATTCTGTCTTTAAAAAATTTATCAACAGAGGAATCTGTCGAGGGGGAAGTTATGCCGACTAACTCTCCCCACGTGTCAGATCCTTTGACTCCCGCTCAAGGGACTCACGCTCAAATGGGGCCAAGTACATCCAGGGCGCCCATAGCGTTTACTTTACAAGACATGGCGGCAGTCTTGGATAATACACTGTCAGCGGTATTAGCCAGACTACCTGAATTTAGAGGAAAGCGAGATAGCTCTGGAGTTAGACGAAATACAGAGCATACTGACGCTTTAAGAACTATGTCTGATACTGCCTCACAATATGCAGAAGCTGAAGAAGGAGAGCTTCTTTCTGTGGGTGATATTTCTGACTCAGAGAAGATGATGCAACCTGATTCTGATATTTGTACATTTTTTTTTTTTTTAAATACATTTTTATTGAGGTTTAATACATACAATAATCATTAGGCAATACTTTGCATGACATGTAAATGCAGGAAAAAGAAATCATATAAATGGCACAAAAGACAGGAAAAAGCATTAACTAGCACAGAATCTTGATTTACAGTCAAGGCTAGAAAGGAATATAAATGTCATTTAGTAATGCAATGAAACAAACCAATGAAAACATTCCCAACCTCATGTTTTCTGTTATAGGGAGCTCCCCTTAGGATATAATAGCAAATTAAATATAACGTTTACCCCCAATGGATTATAGAGGCCACTCTTGGACCCCCAACACTATCAATGTGGCACAAAGGGGGATAATGGGGAGGAAAGAAAAATAAAAAATAAAAAAAAAGATACTGGGCCACTCTTGGACCCAAAGTGTGGATTAGAATAGTGATGAACCAACATTTAAACATAGTGGATTGCTAAAACAAGTACCAGTTGCTATCAGGCCATAAGTAAGCTAGGTACTTATTGTTTCACAAGTAATTCTTATGACTAGATCGATATTATCGTCTAGTGGAAAGACATATTACCCAGGCAGTACAGCATACTCACAGTGAGTGCTATTATAAAACTAGTCACACAAATTTTACCCAAAAGGAGGGGAATTCTTAGCTGACCCCTATTGGGGGGCGCTCTATAATATAAGAAAGAGAGCTATAGATTAGAGTGTCTTTTGCCTTTTAAGGGTACATTTGCAGCAAATATCCTAGCTGTAACTGTTGAAATGTACTAGTGGAAAATATAGTGAGCTAAATCTAGGTAATAAATAGGTGAACATGCTAGTAGCTAAATATAGACCTGAACATAAAAGCAAGCATTAGTAATAGACATTCAAAATTCTACTAAAAGGCCACCTTATCTGTGTCAGATATATTGAGCATACATTAAGCAGAACATAGGTGATAAATGTTCATGCAGTGTCTGAAAAGTTCTCGCATCTTAAAGCGTCGTTAGTCACAGCCCACTCATGAGAGCGAGTCCCAGTGCTGGATAGGGCAACCAAGGTAGCATAGATTTGGGTCACCCAGGGCAAAAGTCTAATATGAAGTGGGACTTAGTTATCTAGAGCTGACACATCATCCCTCAGGTTCATATACAGGCAGACCCAAGCCCCACACAATGAAAACAGAGGTGTACCTTTTCCTTTCCCCGTGTGCGCCCCGTGACAGAGTATGGACGCTACTGCATGGGATCATGTCCAAATGCCCCCAGGATCAAAAGTCCAGCAGGGGAAAGAAATGTGTATACTGGGCAATGGCTGGCAGAAAGTTCCCTGAGATTTACCCCATCTTGGCGGTCTGACCCTCAGTCTCGCTGTTTCCATAGACATGCGGCAATGTGCCGTGGGGGCTTTCACCAATGCGGCCCAAACTTCCAGGTTAGTGTAGGTCGGCTGAGTCTCAAATTGCTTCAGTGCCTCCGCCGACACTTTACATCCGTGATACCCATGGCGCACCTCGCTGATGTCCTCCACGCCGCAGGAGAGGTGAGTCATGTCCGAATACAGGGTTACAATTTTTACTTCCCCAATGACAGTGACTGTTCCTGCCTTAGCTGTCTGTCGCTGTCTGGAGGTTTGCGGTTGCATCTCGGTCACTACCGGGATGTCAGGTGGGTCTTTTATTGCTGCTAGGGGGGTTTTAATAGGAAGGCTTAGAAGTGGTATTGCCTTCTCCAGGGCTTGAACTTGAGATACCTGGTCTGTAGCGCTATGGCCAGGCCCCTGATAATCGGCGGCGTCTTCCACTTGCCCTGCAGGAGCTACTGATATGGTACGACAGTGAGCACTGCCAACCTGTCTGGCCAACACACGGAGGCTTTCACATTCAGTTGCCCAGGCCCGCTGTATCCTCATATGGTGGTTCTGTAGAAGCTTTGTCACGGCTGAAAGGATTATTTCGGCATCAGTCGCCATCTTTAGCCGGTATGCGCTGAACAAGGAGGCTCTAAGATTTCCTGCTAGTTAGCCTCAATAACAGTGATGGTACTATATAGTCATAAGGAATGTTGGTATTACAGGGAGAAAAAAAGAAAGTCAGTGTCTTTGAGATAGAAAAGATCAGCTTTAGCAGTTATGCAGTAAACAGCCGCCAACAGGGGGCTGCGCGACAGTGAATTCCCGTGTGGGAGTCACTGGGGGGTTTTGAGAAGGCCTCAGCCTTGAAATAGCTCCGGTAACAGTAGGTGCTGCACGATCCTAGGAAGGGAGGCATCAAATGAAAGATTAACTTTTCAAAGTCTTGCTTCCAACAATTTAAAGCCCAAATACTGGCTATATCTTTCAATATTCTGTAGTTTCAGCAGGAAGGTGTGAGCAGCAAACAGTTTTGCGTCCAGAGATGGCCGCCGCCCGGAAGTTCCCCCCTGATATTTCTACATTTAAATTTAAGCTTGAACACCTCCGTGTGTTACTCAGGGAGGTTTTAGCTGCTCTGAATGACTGTGATACAATTGCAGTGCCAGAGAAATTGTGTAGACTGGATAAATACTATGCAGTGCCGGTGTGTACTGATGTTTTTCCAATACCTAAAAGGTTTACAGAAATTATTACTAAGGAATGGGATAGACCAGGTGTGCCGTTCTCTCCCCCTTCTGTTTTTAGAAAAATGTTTTCAATAGACGCCACCACCACACGGGACTTATGGCAGACAGTCCCTAAGGTGGAGGGAGCAGTTTCTACTCTAGCAAAGCGTACTACTATCCCTGTCGAGGACAGTTGTGCTTTCTTAGATCCAATGGATAAAAAGTTAGAGGGTTACCTTAAGAAAATGTTTATTCAACAGGGTTTTATCCTACAGCCCCTTGCATGCATTGCGCCTGTCACTGCTGCTGCGGCGGCATTCTGGTTTGAGTCTCTGGAAGAGGCTTTACAGGTAGCGACTCCATTGGATGAAATACTTGACAAGCTTAGAGCACTTAAGCTAGCCAATTCTTTTGTTTCTGATGCCATTATTCATTTGACTAAACTAACAGCTAAGAATTCTGGTTTTGCTATCCAGGCGCGCAGAGCGCTATGGCTTAAATCATGGTCAGCTGACGTTACTTCAAAATCGAAGCTGCTTAACATTCCCTTCAAGGGGCAGACCCTATTCGGGCCTGGTTTGAAGGAGATTATTGCTGATATCACTGGAGGAAAAGGTCATTCCCTTCCTCAGGATAGGTCCAAACCAAGGGCCAAACAGTCTAATTTTCGTGCCTCTTGAAACTTCAAGGCAAGTGCGGCATCAATTTCCTCTAATGCAAAACAAGAGGGAACTTTTGCTCAGTCCAAGACGGTCTGGAGACCTAACCAGACCTGGAACAAGGGTAAGCAGGCCAAAAAACCTGCTGCTGCCTCTAAGACAGCATACCTCATACCTCATACGGACATAGTGTTGGCATTTCTGAGGTCGCATGGGTGGAAGGTGAACGAGAAAAAGAGTTCTCTATCCCCCCTCAAAAGAGTTTCCTTCCTATGGACTCTGATAGATTCTGTAGAAATGAAAATTTACCTGACGGAGTCCAGGTTATCAAAACTTCTAAATTCCTGCCATGTTCTTTATTCCATCCCTCGCCCTTCAGTGGCTCTGTGCATGGAAGTAATAGGCTTAATGATAGCGGCAATGGACATAGTGCCGTTTGCACGCCTACATCTCAGACCGCTGCAACTTTGTATGCTCAGTCAGTGGAATGGGGATTACACAGATTTGTCCCCTTTACTGAATCTGGACCAAGAGACCAGGGATTCTCTTCTCTGGTGTCTATCTCGGGTCCATCTGTCCAAAGGTATGACCTTTCGCAGGCCAGATTGGACAATTGTAACGACAGATGCCAGCCTTCTAGGTTTGGGTGCAGTCTGGAACTCCCTGAAGGCTCAGGGATCGTGGACTCAGGAGAAGTCACTCCTTCCAATAAACATTCTGGAACTAAGAGCGATATTGAATGCTCTTTAGGCTTGGCCTCATCTAGCGACAATGAGGTTCATCAGATTTCAGTCGGACAACATCACGACTGTGGCTTACATCAACCATCAAGGGGGAACAAGGAGTTCCCTAGCGATGTTAGAAGTCTCAAAGATAATTCGCTGGGCAGAGATTCACTCTTGCCACCTATCAGCTATCCATATTCCCAGGTGTAGAGAACTGGGAGGCGGATTTTCTAAGTCGTCAGACTTTTCATCCGGGGGAGTGGGAACTCCATCCGGAGGTGTTTGCACAATTGGTTCTTCGTTGGTGCGAACCAGAACTGGATCTCATGGCGTCTCGCCAGAACGCCAAGCTTCCTTGTTACGGATCCAGGTCCAGGGACCCCAAGGCAACGCTGATAGATGCTCTAGCAGCACCTTGGTCCTTCAACCTGGCTTATGTGTTTCCACCGTTTCCTCTGCTCCCTCGTTTGATTGCCAAAGTCAAGCAGGAGAGAGCATCGGTGATCTTGATAGCGCCTGCGTGGCCACGCAGGACTTGGTATGGAGATCTGGTGGACATGTCATCCTTTCCACCATGGACTCTGCCGCTGAGACAGGACCTTCTACCTCAAGGTCCTTTCAACCATCCAAATCTAATTTCTCTGAGGCTGACTGCCTGGAGATTGAACGCTTGATTTTATCAAAGTGTGGTTTCTCCTAGTCAGTCATTGATACCTTGATTCAGGCACGGAAGCCTGTCACCAGGAAAATCTATCATAAAATATGGCGTAAATATCTTTATTGGGGTGAATCTAAGGGCTACTCGTGGAGTAAGGTCAGGATTCCCAGGATATTATCTTTTCTCCAAGAAGGATTGGAGAAAGGATTGTCAGCTAGTTCCTTAAAGGGACAGATTTCTGCGCTATCTATTCTTTTGCACAAGCGTCTGGCGGATGCCCCAGACGTTCAGGCATTTTGTCAGGCTTTAGTTAGAATCAAGCCTGTGTTTAAACCTGTTGCTCCACCTTGCAGCTTAAATTTGGTTCTTAAAGTTCTTCAGGGGGTTCCGTTTGAACCTCTTCATTCCATAGATATGAAACTTTTATCTTGGAAAGTTCTTTTTTTGGTAGCTATTTCCTCGGCTCGTAGAGTTTCCGAGTTATCTGCCTTACAATGTGATTCTCCTTATCTGATCTTCCATGCAGATAAGGTAGTTCTGCGTACCAAACCTGGGTTTTTACCTAAGGTGGTATCTAATAAGAATATCAATCAAGAGATTGTTGTTCCGTCTTTGTGTCCTAATCCTTCTTCAAAGAAGGAACGTCTATTACACAATCTGGACGTGGTTCGTGCTTTAAAGTTTTACTTACAAGCTACTAAAGATTTTCGTCAAACATCTGCTTTGTTTGTTGTCTACTCTGGACAGAGGAGAGGTCAAAAGGCTTCGGCAACATCTCTTTCTTTTTGGCTAAGAAGCATAATCCGCTTAGCCTATGAGACTGCTGGCCAGCAGCCTCCAAAAAGGATTACAGCTCATTCTACTAGAGCTGTGGCTTCCACATGGGCCTTTAAAAATGAGGCTTCTGTTGAACAGATTTGCAAGGCGGCGACTTGGTCTTCGCTTCATACCTTTTCAAAATTCTACAAATTTGATACTTTTTCTTCTTCGGAGGCTATTTTTGGGGGAGAGGTTTTACAGGCAGTGGTACCTTCCGTTTAAGTACCTGCCTTGTCCCTCCCTTCATCCGTGTACTTTAGCTTTGGTATTGGTATCCCACAAGTAATGGATGATCCGTGGACTGGATACACCTTACAAGAGAAAACATAATTTATGCTTACCTGATAAATTTATTTCTCCTGTGGTGTATCCAGTCCACGGCCCGCCCTGTCATTTTAAGGCAGGTATTTTTTAATTTTAAACTACAGTCACCACTGCACCCTCTGGTTTCTCCTTTCTCTGCTTGTTTTCGGTCGAATGACTGGATATGGTAGTGAGGGGAGGAGCTATATAGACAGCTCTGCTGTGGGTGTCCTCTTGCAACGTCCTGTTGGGAATGAGAATATCCCACAAGTAATGGATGATCCGTGGACTGGATACACCACAAGAGAAATAAATTTATCAGGTAAGCATAAATTATGTTTTTATGTGCACGTAATTTCCTGTTTTCTTTCCATTGGCTCACCTGATGTGTTCAGATAGCTCACAGTAGTTTGTTACTGCTCTTTCAAAAAGGATACCATTGATGAAAGAAGTAAATTGAAAAGTTGTTTAAAACTCTTCTCTCTCTCTCTAAAGATAATCTTTTGGTTTCATGTCCCTTTAATGCTATGTATAATAGCGTTTTTATGCATATTAATTGAATATGTCATGGTAACAAATTTGTAATGTTCTATATTACTTTTCTTTGTTCATTTGACAGGATTTGATGATGAGAAGGAAAATGAGCAACTGAGGCTTTATGCAGTACAATCTTACCTTGCCTTGCTGGAAAAAGAGACTGCCTATTACCCTCAGCGCTTCCTACAAGTTATCAGCTGGGTAAGGAGCAGGTTATTGGTGCAAAACCTTTGCTGTTTGATTCTATCACAACTTTTTATCTATTTCTTTCTCTTTATTTGTGTGTGTTTTAAGAGAAGCATTTTAATATGTACACTTTTTATTTTATTTGATATGGCTCAACTGTATATACTATTCTGAGCCACTAAGAGGGGCAAATAAGTATGCAGCTTGCACAGAATTTTAGTATATTAACCACGTGATTATGGAAAAAGTGGCTTTAGGCAAATTGATCAATTTATTACCCACAAAGGAGGTTTCTCTCAATAAAAAATTCCACCACCAACTTATCCCTTTCCCTGAACATTTTGGATACCGCAGGATAGGATTATATTGAAAGAGAAAAGTTAGTAAAAGTAATAAAGAAATATATTTTAGTTGAAGAACATAGTGTTCAGTTTAAAATGAAAACTGTATATAGTTTATTCCTAAATGGTATCAAGGGATTTTATACAAGATACAGTGATAGTTGTTTAAAAGGGACAGTCTAGTTAAAACTAAACTAGGCATGCAATGTGAAACAACTTTTCAGTTTGCTTTGTTCTCTTGGTATTTTTTGTTGAAAGTTAAACCTAGGTAGGCTCATTTGCTAATTTCTAAGCCCTTGAATGCTGCCTTTTATCTCAGTAATTTTTTTACAGTTTTTCATAGCTAGACAGCGCTATTTCATGTGTGCCATATAAATAACATTGTGCTCACTCCCATGGAGTTACCTAGGAGTCAGCACTGATTGGCTAAAATGAAAGTCTGTGAAAAGAACTGAGATAATGGGGCAGTCTGCAGAGGCTTAGATACAAGTTAATCATATAAGTAAAAGGCTGCAACTAACGATTATTTTCATAATCGATTAATCGGCCGATTATTTTTTCGATTAATCGACTAATCGGATAAAAAGAGAATCAATAATAGTTTTCTATGTTTTAAATAAAATCCACATAATGACTGTTACAAAGATAAACTTCAGACTAAAACTTTACATTAACACAACTGTTTCTTCAATTTTTAAGCAGCAGAGCACAGTTTTATAACTAAACAAAACAAAACCACAAATTGTTTGAAAAGTGGTAGAACTAGAAAGAGTTAGTCTATCACTGTTAATAACAATCTGTTATTCACTCTTTCAGAAACTTTGCATTGAAATGCAAAAATCTCAACATGTCCACATGCTTCTGGCTAAAGCTGGTTCTCTGTTTGCAGGTATATTTCCTGCAGCAGAGAAAACGCTGTTGAGGTGTATAAGTAGGGTTTTCCTAATTTCACCAAAGTGGGATATTTATCTTTGTTAGCTCTTCACCAATGCTAAGTGTTTTCTACCTTGGCAAGGGGCCTCTCAAAGTAACCCTTGACTTCATTCTAACATAAAAATATCTTGAATATCTATATGCAATGGTAAATAACCAGCTATAAGGTTAGGGGAAATATCTAGTCCGCTCTAAAAATAACGAATAAATATTTATAAAGGTTGAATCTGGTACATATTATCACAATTTATTAAAAATATAAAAAAAAACAATAAAAAACAAAATCAGAAGCACTAAGGACTGAATATCAATAACAGGACAAAGCCTTACACATTTATTTATACAGTACATATAATCAGCAATAGCAAGCAATACGCTAATAATTGTGCAAACAGATAATAGTGCACATCAATTTAAATAACTCCCATCAATCTAGGGGCAAGGTGTAAACAACAAGCTTGGCACTATATCATGAAAAGCATAGTTCCAAATCACCAGATTTAATATAAACAATCCAAATGATGACTATTATAGCTGGGTTGCACATAAGCCAGGGGTAGTTGTATACGTATACTGTCCTGAAAAAGTGAAAAGTAAAATGTCTGTAGACGTCCTTTAGGCTAAGGACATAACCATAAAATACAATACCATATGCAGGAGTTCATTGGAGTGAAGCAGCTGGTGTTGTGCACAGACCAACTAATTGCAAACCAACTAATCGATTAATCGATTATGAGATTCGTTGACAACTATTTCTCCAACATAGGTGTGTCCGGTCCACGGCGTCATCCTTACTTGTGGGATATTCTCTTCCCCAACAGGAAATGGCAAAGAGCCCAGCAAAGCTGGTCACATGATCCCTCCTAGGCTCCGCCTTCCCCAGTCATTCTCTTTGCCGTTGCACAGGCAACATCTCCACGGAGATGGCTAAGAGTTTTTTGGTGTTTAAATGTAGTTTTTATTCTTCAATCAAGAGTTTGTTATTTTAAAATAGTGCTGGTATGTACTATTTACTCTGAAACAGAAAGGAGATGAAGATTTCTGTTTGTAAGAGGAAAATGATTTTAGCAACCGTTACTAAAATCGATGGCTGTTTCCACACAGGACTGTTGAGAGGAATTAACTTCAGTTGGGGGAAACAGTGAGCAGACTTTTGCTGCTTGAGGTATGACACATTTCTAACAAGACTTGGTAATGCTGGAAGCTGTCATTTTCCCTATGGGATCCGGTAAGCCATTTTCTTAATTGTTAATATAAGAATAAAGGGCTTCACAAGGGCTTTAAAGACTGGTAGACATTTTTCTGGGCTAAAACGATTACTTTATAAGCATATTTATTGGTTTATAACTTTGGAGAGTTATTTTAATCTTGGGAATTCTGTTAAAAAAAACGGCAGGCACTGTATTGGACACCTTTTTCACTGGGGGCCTTTTCTAGTCATAGGCAGAGCCTCATTTTCGCGCCACTAATGCGCAGTTGTTTTTGAGAAGCAAGGCATGCAGATGCATGTGTGAGGAGCTCAGATCCACTGAAAAAGCTTATTGAAGGCGTCATTTGGTATCGTATTCCCCTCTGGGCTTGGTTGGGTCTCAGCAAAGCAGATACCAGGGACTGTATAGGGGTTAAATGTAAAAACGGCTCCGGTTCCGTTATTTTAAGAGTTAAAGTTTTCAAATTTGGTGTGCAATACTTTTAAGGCTTTAAGACACTGTGGTGAAATTTTGGTGAATTTTGAACAATTCCTTCATACTTTTTTGCATATTCAGTAATAAAGTGTGTTCAGTTTAAAATTTAAAGAGACAGTAACGGTTTTATTTTAAAACGTTTTTTGTGCTTTGTTATCAAGTTTATGCCTATTAACATGTCTGAACTATCAGATAGACGATGTTCTGTATGTTCGGAAGCCAAGGTTCCTCTCCATTTAAATATATGTGATGAATGTGACAAACAAAGTAGGGACAATGATGCCACTGATAATAATGTTGCCCAAACTGATTCCTTAAGTGAGGGGAGTAAGCATGGTACTGCATCATCTCCTTCCATGTCTACACCAGTCTTGCCCACTCAGGAGGTCCCTAGTGCATCTAGTGCGCCAATCCTCCTTACTATGCAACAATTAACGGCTGTAATGGATAATTCTATTAAAAACATTTTAGCCAAAATGCCCACTTATCAGCGAAAGCGTGACTGCTCTGTTTTAGATACTGAAGAGCATGAGGACGCTGATGATAATGGTTCTGACATGCCCTTACACCAGTCTGAAGGGGCCAGGGAGGTTTTGTCTGAGGGAGAAATTTCAGATTCAGGAAAAATTTATCAACAAGCTGAACCTGACGTTATTACATTCAAATTTAAATTGGAACATCTCCGCGCTCTGCTTAAGGAGGTGTTATCTACTCTGGATGATTGTGACAATTTGGTCATTCCAGAGAAATTATGTAAGATGGACAAGTTCCTAGAGGTCCCGGTGCCCCCCGAAGCTTTTCCTATACCCAAGCGGGTGGCGGACATTGTAAATAAAGAATGGGAAAGGCCCGGCATACCTTTTGTCCCTCCCCCTATATTTAAGAAATTATTTCCTATGGTCGACCCCAGCAAGGACTTATGGCAGACAGTCCCCAAGGTCGAGGGGGCGGTTTCTACTCTAAACAAACGCACCACTATCCCTATAGAAGATAGTTGTGCTTTCAAAGATCCTATGGATAAAAAATTAGAGGGTTTGCTTAAAAAGATGTTTGTTCAGCAAGGTTACCTTCTACAACCAATTTCATGCATTGTTCCTGTCACTACAGCAGCGTGTTTCTGGTTCGAAGAACTAGAAAAGTCGCTCAATAAAGCATCTTCTTATGAGGAGGTTATGGACAGAGTTCAAGCACTTAAATTGGCTAACTCTTTTACCTTAGACGCCACTTTGCAATTAGCTAGATTAGCGGCGAAAAATTCAGGTTTTGCTATTGTGGCGCGCAGAGCGCTTTGGCTAAAGTCTTGGTCAGCGGATGTGTCCTCCAAGAACAAATTGCTTAACATCCCTTTCAAGGGGAAAACGCTGTTTGGCCCTGACTTGAAAGAGATTATTTCAGACATCACTGGGGGAAAGGGCCACGCCCTTCCTCAGGATAGGTCTTTTAAGGCTAAAAATAAAACAAATTTTCGTCCCTTTCGCAGAAACATACCAGCCTCAAATTCTACATCCTCTAAGCAAGAGGGTAATTCTTCTCAAACCAAGCCAGCCTGGAGACTGATGCAAGGCTGGAACAAAGGTAAGCAGGCCAAGAAGCCTGCTACCGCTACCAAGACAGCATGAGATGCTGGCCCCCGATCCGGGACCTGATCTGGTGGGGGGCAGACTCTCTCTCTTCGCTCAGGCTTGGGCAAGAGATGTTCAGGATCCTTGGGCGCTAGAAATAGTTTCTCAAGGTTATCTCCTGGAATTCAAGGAACTACCCCCAAGGGGAAGGTTCCACAGGTCTCAATTGTCTTCAGACCAAATAAAAAGACAGGCATTCTTACATTGTGTAGAAGACCTGTTAAAAATGGGAGTGATTCATCCTGTTCCATTAGGAGAACAAGGGATGGGGTTTTACTCCAATCTGTTCATAGTTCCCAAAAAAGAGGGAACATTCAGGCCAATTTTGGATCTCAAGATCCTAAACAAATTTCTCAGGGTTCCATCGTTCAAAATGGAAACCATTCGGACAATTCTTCCTACCTTCCAGGAAGGTCAATTCATGACCACGGTGGATTTAAAGGATGCGTATCTACATATTCCTATCCACAAGGAACATCATCGGTTCCTAAGGTTCGCCTTTCTGGACAAGCATTACCAGTTTGTGGCACTTCCATTCGGATTAGCCACTGCTCCAAGAATTTTCACAAAGGTACTAGGGTCCCTTCTAGCGGTGCTAAGGCCAAGGGGCATTGCAGTAGTACCTTACTTGGACGACATTCTAATTCAAGCGTCGTCTCTGCCACAAGCAAAGGCTCATACGGACATTGTCCTAGCCTTTCTCAGATCTCACGGGTGGAAAGTGAACGTAGAAAAAAGTTTTCTATTCCCGTCAACAAGAGTTCCCTTCTTGGGAACAATAATAGACTCCTTAGAAATGAAGATTTTTCTGACAGAGGCCAGAAAATCAAAACTTCTAAGCTCTTGTCAAGTACTTCATTCTGTTCTTCTTCCTTCCATAGCGCAGTGCATGGAAGTAATAGGTTTGATGGTTGCGGCAATGGACATAGTTCCTTTTGCGCGGATTCATCTAAGACCATTACAACTGTGCATGCTCAGACAGTGGAATGGGGATTATACAGACTTGTCCCCGACGATCCAAGTAGATCAGAGGACCAGAGATTCACTCCGTTGGTGGCTGACCCTGGACAACCTGTCTCAAGGGATGAGCTTCCGCAGACCAGAGTGGGTCATTGTCACGACCGACGCCAGTCTGGTGGGCTGGGGCGCGGTCTGGAACTCCCTGAAAGCTCAGGGTCTATGGTCTCGGGAAGAATCTCTTCTCCCGATAAACATTCTGGAACTGAGAGCGATATTCAATGCTCTCAAGGCTTGGCCTCAACTAGCAAAGGCCAAATTCATAAGGTTTCAATCAGACAACATGACGACTGTTGCATATATCAACCATCAGGGGGGAACAAGGAGTTCCCTGGCGATGGAAGAAGTGTCCAAAGTAATTCAATGGGCGGAGATTCACTCCTGCCACTTGTCTGCAATCCACATCCCAGGAGTGGAAAATTGGGAAGCGGATTTTCTGAGTCGTCAGAAATTTCATCCGGGGGAGTGGGAACTCCATCCGGAAATCTTTGCCCACATAACTCAATTATGGGGCATTCCAGACATGGATCTGATGGCGTCTCGTCAGAACTTCAAGGTTCCTTGCTACGGGTCCAGATCCAGGGATCCCAAGGCGACTCTAGTAGATGCACTAGTAGCACCTTGGACCTTCAACCTAGCCTATGTATTCCCACCGTTTCCTCTCATTCCCAGGCTGGTAGCCAGGATCAATCAGGAGAGGGCTTCGGTGATCTTGATAGCTCCTGCGTGGCCACGCAGAACTTGGTATGCAGACCTGGTGAATATGTCATCGGCTCCACCATGGAAGCTACCTTTGAGACGGGACCTTCTTGTTCAAGGTCCGTTCGAACATCCGAATCTGGCCTCACTCCAACTGACTGCTTGGAGATTGAACGCTTGATTTTATCAAAGCGTGGGTTCTCAGATTCTGTCATTGATACTCTTATTCAGGCTAGAAAGCCTGTAACTAGAAAAATTTACCATAAAGTATGGAAGAAATATATCTGTTGGTGCGAATCGAAAGGATTCCCATGGAACAGGGTAAAAATTCCTAAAATTCTATCCTTTCTACAAGAGGGTCTGGAGAAAGGATTATCTGCAAGTTCTTTGAAGGGACAGATTTCTGCTTTATCTGTTTTACTTCACAAAAAGCTGGCGGCTGTGCCAGATGTTCAAGCTTTTGTTCAGGCTCTGGTTAGAATCAAGCCTGTTTACAAACCTTTGACTCCTCCTTGGAGTCTCAATTTAGTTCTTTCAGTTCTTCAAGGGGTTCCGTTTGAACCCTTACATTCCGTAGATATTAAGTTATTATCTTGGAAAGTTTTGTTTTTGGTTGCAATTTCTTCTGCTAGAAGAGTTTCAGAGTTATCTGCTCTGCAGTGTTCTCCTCCTTATCTGGTGTTCCATGCAGATAAGGTGGTTTTGCGTACTAAACCTGGGTTTCTTCCGAAAGTTGTTTCTAACAAAAATATTAACCAGGAGATAGTTGTGCCTTCTTTGTGTCCGAATCCAGTTTCAAAGAAGGAACGTTTGTTGCACAATTTGGATGTAGTTCGTGCTCTAAAATTCTATTTAGAGGCTACAAAGGATTTCAGACAAACATCTTCCTTGTTTGTTGTTTATTCTGGTAAAAGGAGAGGTCAAAAAGCAACTTCTACCTCTCTCTCTTTTTGGCTTAAAAGCATCATCCGATTGGCTTATGAGACTGCCGGACGGCAGCCTCCTGAAAGAATCACAGCTCACTCCACTAGGGCTGTGGCTTCCACATGGGCCTTCAAGAACGAGGCTTCTGTTGATCAGATATGTAAGGCAGCGACTTGGTCTTCACTGCACACTTTTACAAAATTTTACAAATTTGATACTTTTGCTTCTTCTGAGGCTATTTTTGGGAGAAAGGTTTTGCAAGCCGTGGTGCCTTCCATCTAGGTGACCTGATTTGCTCCCTCCCATCATCCGTGTCCTAAAGCTTTGGTATTGGTTCCCACAAGTAAGGATGACGCCGTGGACCGGACACACCTATGTTGGAGAAAACAGAATTTATGCTTACCTGATAAATTACTTTCTCCAACGGTGTGTCCGGTCCACGGCCCGCCCTGGTTTTTTAATCAGGTCTGATGAATTATTTTCTCTAACTACAGTCACCACGGTATCATATGATTTCTCCTATGCATATTCCTCCTTTACGTCGGTCGAATGACTGGGGAAGACGGAGCCTAGGAGGGATCATGTGACCAGCTTTGCTGGGCTCTTTGCCATTTCCTGTTGGGGAAGAGAATATCCCACAAGTAAGGATGACGCCGTGGACCGGACACACCGTTGGAGAAAGTAATTTATCAGGTAAGCATAAATTCTGTTTTTCATAATCGATTATTATCGATTATGACGATTAGTTGTTGCAGCTCTTAGTATATTTATATAACACTGTTGGTTATGCTAAATTGGGAAATGGGTAATAAAGGGATTATCTATCTCTTTAAACAATAAGAATTCTGGAGTAGACTGTCCCTTTAAGATCATAGATAAAATGGAGATGATTTAATATCTGCAAATGCCTATTCAATTGCTGTGATATGTTAATTAATCCCCTTGTTTAAAAAAAAGTGTCATTATTCATTGTTTTTAGGTATTAGGAGAATTCGCCTACCTTGCTAAACAAGTACCCGTGGAGTCTGTAATGACAAAGCTGTATGGCATTATTGAACAAACCTCTGTTACATCTGAAACAAAAGCCTGGATTATGGCTGCAATAACAAAACTGGCCGCACTCAGACCGCATTCTCCAACAACGGATAAATTAATTGAAGAATTTAGTTGTTGTCTGGACTCTGGCATGAGGCAATATGCTTGTGAATTACAGCAGCTGCGAGAGGCAGGGATGCTAATGCAGAGACTTTATCCAGTCAACTCATGTTGTGAAGATTTAATGGTAAAACTGGTACAAATATATTTTCTTTCAAATTCTGTTACATCTATTGTATCTCCCTTCTCAAAAGTCTTTAATCGTTTTCAAGGAATGTTTTTGTATATAGATCACTTGATCTCTGCTTCACACTATTTATAGTTATACTTGAACTTTAGTTATCGTACGGTACTTTTCAGCATGAGAATGTTTTATAGGAATTGTGGAAAAAAGTGAAGAAAATAGTTTATTCATGGAATATCTTATGTTATCTCTTTTGTGTTTTATGTCTAAAATTGCTGTTTAGAAATATTCTTTGTTAGAGTTGGCTGCAGTGAAATATGAAAGGACATGACTACTTCCTATCCAAGCCACTTTACTTCCACATCTCCTTACAATTATTGTTAGACACCAGCAGAACGGATTAAAGTATTGCCCAAAACACTGGAGTTCCTGTAAACTCATTACTTCTTGGCCACAATGGCTAAGAAACTTTAACTTTTGCAGCATTTTTGCCCCATGAGTGAGTGAGTGTCAGCTAAACATTCTTGTTTGTACTCTGAATAAACTGCAAGCATAGGGATAGTGAAATGGTGCCTTGTTTCTGACGTCATTTGAACACCCTGTCATAAGGGGTTTAGTGAGTTCATGTCTAGCAATTAAGGATTTCTTGTAGGTATAAAATACTGCAGCCACCTTTTTTTTTGGGAGGTTGTGAAAATGGCAATTTATTTTTTATCTGACACACAAAAGAACCACAAATTATTTAAACCATAATGCTCTTGAACATTTTAATTTACTATATGCTCCACCTGAATAGTGAGTCTGTAGTCAGTGAAACATGGCAATATGCAGAAACCATGCCTGTCATTTGGACAGGGAGAGAGGGTATGAGAAGGTGTAATGCACATCCTGTATTTAGTTTATGAAGAAGGGTTTATGGTAGCAGGAGGTGTAATATATAATGTTGTGTAAATGGGACACACTGAATGTTGGGGCAGGACATACAGAGGAAGGGGAATGCCCTGGCGGATACTTTCGACAAGTGAGTTTCGCAATTTGTACATAAATTAGCTAGATCAGACTGTTCATTATGTTTCCAGAAGTGTGTGTATTTGTGACTAAATACAAGAACAATATAGTCTTGCAATGAAGCCATCACTCATTACATTACTCAAGATATGTATGGAAAAAAAATAAAAACGCTCAGCTTTCAGTCTGGAATTTAAAATTTTGCATTCCTACATAATATTTGCGTTCCTTTAAAGTACCATGAAGTTTGTGGAATTATCTCTGTGTGTAATATGGATGTCTTATTTGAGCACAAGTTGGTGTATTTTTATTAAATTTTTTGCTGATAACCTGGATTGCAGCAACAGTTTATTTGTTTTAAACGAATATAGCTGTTTTTTTTGTTTTTTTACCATTTAGGAACTATCCATTTTGTTTAGCCAAAACATGAAAATAGTTTTGTCTAAAAAATTTCTGGGGCATAGGGCAAGATGGCATTTAGTACCCCCTGAGATAAAGTAAATCCATTCAGTATTTGCAGGAATATAAGATGGTAAAGTCAAAATATCTAAATATCTATAGCTAAAAAATTATGATGATTTTGGATTGCATGTTTAGTATAAGTTCAAATCATATTTATTTGTATTTGTTTTTACTTAATACCACTCATAGTGAAATATCCTGTTTTCCACAAAACTTGGGTAGCTTAAGCTTAGCATAGTAAAACCTAGTAGATGGCTTTTGTTACCCAAGCTCTACATTATCTCTTGATCTTTTTTTAAATTTATATTGCAATTTGTTTAGAGCTATGGAGGATGTTATTGCTCATGCCAAACTTTTTGTCAGATGCCCAAATATCTGTCCTTAGTTTATGGAAATAACCAAGCTAATTGATTTATTGCCATGGGAACATCAAAGCCGATTGCATGTTAGAACAAAATTGATCAGACTAAGCATCCTTAGATTAGAGCTTATCAAATTGCAGCAGCTATATGAAATAATGTATTCCAATGCTTGCGTACACAGTTAAGTTTTCTAATTCCACTGGAGGGGCATAGTCTACTGTGTGTGTGTGTATATATGTATATGTATCTATATCTATATATATATATATATATATATATATATATATATATATATATATATATATACACACACACACAGTATCTCGCGAAAGTGAGTACACCCCTCACATTTTTCTAAATATTTTATTATATCTTTTCATGTGACAACACTGAAGAAATTACACTTTGCTACAATGTAAAGTAGTGAGTGTACAGCCTGTATAACAGTGTAATTTTGCTGTCCCCTCAAAATAACTCAACACACAGCATTAATGTCTAAACCGTTGGCAACAAAAGTGAGTACACCCCTAAGTGGAAATGTCCAAATTGGGCCCAAAGGGTCAATATTTTGTGTGGCCACCATTATTTTCCAGCACTGCGTTAACCCTCCTGGGCATGGAGTTCACCAGAGCTTCACCGGTTGCCAATTTAGTCCTCTTCCACTCCACCATGATGACATTGCGGAGCTGGTGGACCTCAAGGTCTCCCCCACCTTCCGTTTGAGGATGCCCCACAGATGCTCAATAGGGTTTAGGTCTGGAGACATGCTTGGCCAGTCCATTACCTTTACTCTCCGCTTCTTTAGCAAGGCAGTGGTTGTCTTGGATGTGTGTTTGGGGTCATTATGTTGGAATACTGCCCTGCGGCCCAGTCTCCATAGGGAGGGGATTATGCTCTGCTTCAGTATGTCACAGTACATGTTGGCATTCATGGTTCCCTCAATGAACTGTAGCTCCCCAGTGCCGGCAGCACTCATGCAGGCCCAGACCGTGACACTCCCACCACCATGCTTGACTGTAGGCAAGACACACTTGCCTTTGTACTCCTCACCTGGTTGCCGCCACACACGGTTGACACCATCTGAACCAAATAAGTTTATCTTGGTCTCATCGGACCAATCCGGTAATCCATGTCCTTAGGCTGCTTGTCTTCAGCAAACTGTTTGCAGGCTCTCTTGTTCTCTTGTGCATCATCTTTAGAAGAGGCTTCCTTCTGGGACGACAGCCATGCAGACCAATTTGATGCAGTGTGCAGCGTATGGTCTGAGCACTGACAGGCTGACCCCCCGCCCCTTTGACCGCTGCAGCAATGCTGGCAGCACTCGTACATCTATTTCAAAAAGACAGCCTCTGGATATGATGCTGAGCATCTGCACTCAACTTTTTGGTTGACCATGGTGAGACCTGTTCTGAGTGGAACCTGTCCTGTGAAACCGCTGTATGGCCCACCGTGCTGCAGCTCAGTTTCAGGGTCTTGGCAATCTTTTTTATAGCCTATTCCATCTTTATGTGGAGCAGCAATTCATTTTTTCAGATCCTCAGAGAGTTCTTTGCCATGAGGTGCCATGTTGAACTTCCAGTGACCAGTGTGAGAGAGCGATAACACCAAATGTAACACACCTGCTCCCCATTCACACCTGAGACCTTGTAACTCTTAACGAGTCACATGACACCGGGAAGGAAAAATGGATAATTGGTCCCAATTTGGACATTTCCACTTAGGGGTGTACTCACTTTTATTGCCAACGGTTTAGACATTAATGGCTGTGTGTTGCGTTATTTTGAGGGGACAGCAAATTTACACTGTTATACAGTCTGTACACTGACTGCTTTTGAACTACACAATTTGTGTTACCCTGCGCAGGGAAGCACAATACCAATAAGCCAGTGGGTAATGGAGATTCCCCTATCTCCAGACAGTACACAAAAACAAAAATAATATCCTAATCACAAGTAAAAAGGATATTAAAAACCCACAGCGCTGAAAAATACAGCTTAAATCAGTGAGTAGATATAATATATGACCAGTGTCAGAGGAGAATAAATTGCAACAAAACATTTAGATATAAAATTGGCCCCAAAGAAAAATAATAAACTAAGGAGTGATACAAAGATGATAATTTATTACATATATTAGCATAAAAACATCAATAAAATACGCTGATCAGACGTATTACAAACTAAATAAAAGTGTAGTATCTAACAATCTAAATGAAAAATGACAAACCTTAAAATACATTCACATCAAAACAATGAATTAAGATAGAGAAATCCGGTGTCAGATTATTTGGATAGCCACATCAACAGCGAATTTCCTTTTGACGTCGGAAGCTGGAACGAGAATGATTCCAAATAAAAAAACAAGCAGAGAGCCATATTTAAGGTGTTCACTTTTACTTACACCGTAATTGTTCTCTGCGGTGGTAACGGATTCCCTCTGTGAGCCGTAGTGTAACCGAGTGTGCCTCTTTGCTTTAAGGAACCGGTGTTAGGTAAACCACTTCGCTCCAGGAATCCAGTGAAGCCAAACAACGGAAGCCGGTTAGGAACAGCTGAACGACTAGTGGGCGGAGCAACGCGTTTGAGCCCGTTCTGGGCCTTTGTCAAGCTCCGGACAGAAGAGATGCAAGGACTTTTAAACCATCAGACTTTGTTATGATTGGTTAATCAACACAAATAGGAGTGCCTGACTTCTTTAAAACCGTGATTTTTTTGGGTCTCCTAATCCCTCCTCTCTTTCCTCTCTGTCTAATGCTCTTCTTTTTCTTAAATCCCTTTGTGGTAATGGATTTAGGAGTGAACTTTGGCCTTGTTCTGAGCAAGCGGTGGGTGGGAAACTGAAGAGGAAAGGGCGGGCAGTCTCTTCAGTCTCCCACCCATTAATTAATAATAGGAAATAAAAAATGCATACATTTACTAAAATCTACCGTTTTGATGTATTTGCCTCTTCGGAAGCAGTAGAGAAGTTCTTCAGGCAGCTGTTTCAGTTTGATTCATCTGCTTATGTTTTAAGTTTTTTTCTTTTCAATATAAGAAAAACGTATTCTTTTGGTTGTGGATTTAATTTTTCAGCGAGAAAATGGCTGTTTTTATTTTATCCCTCCCTCTCTAGTGACTCTTCTGTGGAGTTCCACATCTTGGGTATTACTATCCCATACGTCACTAGCTCATGGACTCTTGCCAATTACATGAAATAAAACATAATTTATGCAAGAACTTACCTGATAAATTCATTTCTTTCATATTGGCAAGAGTCCATGAGACCCACCCTTTTTATGGTGGTTATGTTTTTTTGTGTAAAGCACAATTATATTTCCAGTTCCTTTTTTTGATGATTTTTACTCCTTTTCTCTTGCACAGTGTATCCGGTCCACGGATTCATCCTTTACTTGTGGGATATTCTCATTACCTAAAGGAAGTGGCAAAGAGAGCACACAGCAAAGCTGTCCATATAGCTCCCCCTCTAGCTCCACCCCCAATATCCCCATGAGGGGAGGGTAAGCTATGTTCACAGACCTAGTAAGGAATTTAATGCTTACATAACAGGGCTAATTATGCTGGTTGACACTGATTTAGGGCAATCGATTGTTTATTCAAGAAAAATATCGTTTGTAGACACTTTGAGAGTCATTTTGGGTCAGAAAGTTAAAACTGTTAACTACTTGCCAAGCTCTTCATTCCATTCCTCGGCCATCTGTAGCTCAGTGCATGGAGACAATCGGACTAATGGTAGCGGCAATGGACATTGTCCCTTTTGCTCGGATACACCTCAGACCACTGCAACTATGCATGCTCAAACAGTGGAATGGGGATTATGCAGATTTGTCTCCTCAAATTCAGTTGGACCAGGAGACCAGAGATTCTCTTCTCTGGTGGTTGTCTCAGGATCACCTGTCTCAGGGAATATGTTTCCGCAGACCAGAGTGGATCATTCAAACGACCGACGCCAGTCTGTTAGGCTGGGGTGCGGTCTGGGACTCCCTGAAAGCTCAGGGCTTATGGTCTCGGGAAGAAGCTCTTCTCCCGATAAACATTCTGGAACTGAGGGCGATATTCAACGCTCTTCAGGCATGGCCTCAACTAGCTGCGGCCAAATTCATCAGATTTCAGTCGGACAACATCACGACTGTAGCTTAGGTCAATCATCAGGGGGGAACAAAGAGTTCCCTATCAATGACGGAAGTATCCAAAATAATCAAGTGGGTGGAGGATCACTCCTGCCATCTCTCAGCAATTCACATCCCAGGAGTAGACAACTGGGAGGCGGATTTTCTAAGTCGTCAGTGGAACTCCACCCGGAGGCATTTGCCCAGCTGACTCAGCTTTGGGGTACTCCAGAGTTGGATCTGATGGCGTCCCGTCAGAACACCAACCTTCCTCTCTACGGGTCCAGGTCCCGGGATCCCAAGGCGGTATTGATAGATGCTCTAGCAGCGCCTTGGTCCTTCAATCTGGCTTATGTTTTTCCACCGTTTCCTCCCGCGTCTGGTTGCCAGAATCAAGCAGGAGAAGGCTTCGGTGATTCTGATAACGCCTGCGTGGCCACGCAGGACTTGGTATGCAGACCTAGTGGACATGTCCTCTGTCCCACCATGGACATTGCCAATGAGGCAGGATCTTCTGATACAGGGTCCGTTCCAGCATCAAAATTTAGTTTCTCTACGTCTGACTGCTTGGAGATTGAACGCTTAATTCTATCAAAGCGGGGGTTCTCTTAGTCAGTTATAGATACTCTGATTCAGGCTAGAAAGCCTGTCACCAGGAAAATCTACCATAAGATATGGCGGAAATATCTTTGTTGGTGTGAATACAAGGGTTACTCATTGATATGCGCTTCGCAGCAGGCTGGAGCCCGGTTTTCCTCTCAGAGTGCAGTGAATGTCAGAGGGATGTGAAGAGAGTATTGCCTATTTGAATACAATGGTCTTCCTCTAGGGCAGTGATTTTTAACCTTTTTTTTTGCCGTGGCACACTTTTTTACTTTAAAAAATCCTGTGGCACACCACCATCCCAAAATTTAAAAAAAAATCACGCATTGTAGCCTAATACAGCATATATATATATATATATATATATATATACACATACACACAAACACACACATACTGTATGTATTGTGCTGTTATGCCATGCCTCCTACAAACTACCCCTGCACTGGGAGTAAAAAACAAGCAAAGTTTAAAAAATATGTCACACTGTTGTCAGTCTGCCGTGGCACACCTGAGGATCTCTCACGGCACACTAGTGTGCCATGGCACACTGGTTGAAAAGCACTGCTCTAGGGGATCTATTTCATAGGTTCTCTGTTCTCGGTCATAGAGATTTCTTCTCCTACCTCCCTTTTCAGATCGACGATATACTCTTATATATCATTACCTCTACTGATTCTCGTTTCAGTACTGGTTTGGCTATCTACTATATGTAGATGAGTGTCTTAGGGTAAGTAAGTCTTATTTTATTTATGACACTCTAAGCTATGGTTGGGCACTTTATATGTAAAGTTCTAAATATATGTGTTTAAACTTATATTTGCCATGATTCAGGATAATCCGTATTCCTTCATTCAGACTGTCAGTTTCATTATTTGGGATAATGCATATGAATAAATATTTTTTTCTTACCTTAAAAATTTTCAATTGACTTTTTTCCCTGCGGGCTGTTAGGCTCGCGGGGGCTGAAAATGCTTCAATTTATTGCGTCATTCTTGGCGCAAAATTTTTTGGCGCAAAATTTTGTCATTTCCGGCGCCCTAATTGACGCCGGAAGTTTGTTCGTGGTTGCGTCATTTTTGACATATATGTGTTACAGACTTTTTTTGCGCCACAAAATGTGGGCGTCGTTTTTTCGGCGTCAGAGGATGTGGCGTCATACTTGGCACCAAAAAATATGGGCGTTGTACTTGGCGCCAATAATGTGGGCGTCATACTTGGCGCCCAAAATGTGGGTGTCATTCTAGTCTCCACCTTTTTTCACATTATTTAAGTCTCACTTTTTCATTGCTTCTGGTTGCTAGAGGCTTGTTTTTTTGGCATTTTTTCCCATTCCTGAAACTGTCATTTAAGGAATTTGATAATTTTGCTTTATATGTTGTTTTTTCTATTACATATTGCAAGATGTCTCAACCTGACCCTGGATCAGAATCTACTTCTGGAAAGACGCTGCCTGATGCTGGTTCTACCAAAGTTAAGTGCATTTGTTGTAAACTTTTGGTATCTGTTCCTACGGCTGTACTTTGTGCTAGTTTTCATGATAAACTTTCTAACGCAGAAAGTGTCTCCATTAGTAATAATCCTTTACCTGTTTTTTCCTTCAACATCTAATGTTCAGGATGTCCCTGTTAATGTAAAAGAATTTGTTTCTAATTCTATTAGGAAGGCTCTGTCTGTTATTCCTCCTTCCAGTAAACGTAAAAGGTCTTTTAAAACTTCTCATATTTCAGATGAATTTTTAAGTGACCGCCATTATTCTGACTTATCTGTTTCTGATGAGGATCTATCTGGTTCAGAAGATTCTGCCTCAGATATTGACACTGATAAATCTTCATATTTATTTAAAATGGAGTTTATTAGTTCTTTACTTAAAGAAGTGTTGATTGCATTAGATACGGAGGAGTCTAGTCCTCTTGATACTAAATCTACTAAGCGATTAAATTCGTTTTTTAAACCTCATGTAGTTATTCCAGAAGTTTTTCCAGTTCCTGATGCTATTTCAGAAGTAATTTCTAGGGAATGGAATAGTCTGGGTACTTCATTTACTCCTTCTCCAACGTTTAAGAAATTGTACCCTGTGCCATCTGATAGATTAGAATTTTGGGACAAAATCCCTAAAGTTGATGGGGCTATTTCTACTCTTGCTAAACGTACTACTATTCCTACAGCGGATAGTACTTCCTTTAAGGATCCTTTAGATAGGAAGCTTGAATCCTTTCTAAGGAGAGCTTATTTATGTTTAGGTAATCTTCTTAGACCTGCTATTTCTTTGGCTGATGTTGCTGCAGCTTCCACTTTCTGGTTGGAGGCTTTAGCGCAACAAGTGTCAGACCATAATGTTTATAGCATTGTTAAACTTCTTCAACATGCTAATAACTTTATTTGTGATGCCATTTTTGATATCATTAGAATTGATGTCAGGTATATGTCTTTAGCTATTTTAGCTAGAAGAGCTTTATGGCTTAAATCTTGGAATGCAGATATGACTTCTAAGTCAACTTTGCTTTCTCTTTCTTTCCAAAGTAATAAATTATTTGGTTCACAGTTGGATTCTATTATTTCAACTATTACTGGGGGGAAAGGAACCTTTTTGCCTCAGGACAAAAAATCTAAAGGTAAATACAGGGCTGCTAATCGTTTTCGTTCCTTTCATCAGAATAAGGAACAGAAGCCTGACCCTTCCCCCTAAAGGAACGGTTTCCGTTTGGAAACCTTCTCCAGTCTGGAATAAATCCAAGCCTTTTAGAAAATCAAAACCAGCTCCCAAATCCGCATGTAGGTGCGGCCCTCATTCCAGCACAGCTGGTAGGGGGCAGGTTACGATTTTTCAAAGATATTTGGATCAATTTGATTCACAGTCTTTGGATTCAGAACATTGTTTCACAAGGGTACAGAATAGGTTTTAAGGTAAGGCCGCCTGTGAGAAGATTTTTTTCTCTCACGCATTCCAGTAAACCCAGTGAAGGCTCAGGCATTTCTGAAATGTGTTTCAGACCTAGAGTTGGCTGGGGTAATTGTGCCAGTTCCAGTTCTGGAACGGGGTCTGGGGTTTTATTCAAATCTATTCATTGTACCAAAGAAGGAGAATTCCTTCAGACCAGTTCTGGATCTAAAAATATTGAATCGTTATGTAAGGATACCAACATTCAAAATGGTGACTATAAGGACTATTCTGCATTTTGTTCAGCAAGGGCATTATATGTCTACAATAGACTTTCAGGTTGCATATCTTCATATTCCAATTCATCCAGATCACTATCAGTACCTGAGATTCTCTTTTCTAGACAAGCATTACCAGTTTGTTGCCCTTCCATTTGGTCTAGCAACAGCTCCAAGGATCTTTTCAAAGGTTCTCGGTGCCCTTCTCTCTGTAATCAGAGAACAGGGTATTGCGGTTTTTCCTTATTTGGACGATATCTTGGTACTTGCTCATTCTTTACATTCTGCAGAATCTCATATGAATCAACTTGTGTTGTTTCTTCAAAGACATGGTTGGAGGATCAATTTACCAAAGAGTTCCTTGATTCCTCAGACAAAGGTAACCTTTTTGGGTTTTCAAATAGATTCAGTGTCCATGACTTTGTCTCTAACAGAAAAGAGACGTCTGAAGTTGGTTTCAGCTTGTCGAATCCTTCAGTCTCAATCATTCCCTTCGGTAGCTTTGTGCATGGAAATTCTAGGTCTCATGACTGCTGCATCGGACGCAATCCCCTTTGCTCGCTTTCACATGAGACCTCTTCAGCTTTGTATGCTGAACCAGTGGTGCAGGGATTATACAAAGATATCACAATTAATATCCTTAAATCCCAATGTTCGATCTTCTCTGACTTGGTGGTTGAATCACCATCGTCTAATTCAAGGGGCCTCTTTTGTTCGTCCAACCTGGACTGTGATCTCAACAGATGCGAGTCTTTCAGGTTGGGAAGCTGTATGGGGATCTCTGACAGCGCAGGGGGTTTGGGAATTTAAGGAGGCGAAATTACCAATCAACATTTTGGAACTCCGTGCGATTTTCAGAGCTCTTCAGTTCTGGCCTCTTCTGAAGAGAGAATCGTTTTTGTTTTCAGACAGACAATGTCACAACCGTGGCGTATGTCAATCATCAAGGTGGGACTCACAGTCCTCAGGCTATGAAAGAAGTATCTCGGATACTTGTATGGGCGGAAGCCAGCTCCTGTCTAATCTCTGCGGTTCACATCCCAGGTGTAGACAATTGGGAAGCGGATTATCTCAGTCGCCAGACGTTACATCTGGGCGAATGGTCTCTTCACCCAGAGGTTTTTCTTCAGATTGTTCAAATCTGGGGACTTCCAGAAATCGATCTGATGGCCTCTCATCTAAACAAGAAACTTCCCAGGTATCTGTCCAGATCCAGGGATCCTCAGGCGGAAGCAGTGGACGCGTTGTCAACCTGCTTATATCTTTCTGCCTCTAGTTCTTCTTCCAAAAGTGATTTCTAAAATTCTAATGGAAAGTTCGTTTGTATTGCTGGTGGCTCCAGCATGGCCTCACAGGTTTTGGTATGCGGATCTCGTTCGGATGGCAAGTTGCCAACCTTGGACACTTCCGTTAAGGACAGACCTTCTATCTCAAGGTCCATTTTTCCATCAGGATCTCAAATCATTAAATTTGAAGGTATGGAGATTGAACGCCTGATTTTTAGTCATAGAGGTTTCTCTGACTCAGTGATTAATACTATGTTGCAGGCTCGTAAATCTGTGTTTAGAAAGATTTATTACCGAGTCTGGAAGACTTTCATTTCTTGGTGTTCTCATAAATTCTCTTGGCATTCTTTTAGTATTCCTAGAATTTTGCAGTTTCTTCAGGATGGTTTGGATAAGGGTTTGTCTGCAAGCTCTTTGAAAGGTCAAATCTCTGCTCTTTCTGTTCTTTTTCACAGAAAGATTGCTAATCATCCTGATATTCGTTGTTTTGTTCAGGCTTTGGTTCGCATCAAGCCTGTCATTAAGTCAATCTCTCCTCCTTGGAGTCTTAATTTGGTTTTGAGGGCTTTACAGGCTCCTCCGTTTGAGCCTATGCATTCTCTGGATATTAAATTACTTTCTTGGAAAGTTTTGTTCCTTTTGGCCATCTCTTCTGCTAGAAGAGTTTCTGAGTTATCTGCTCTTTCTTGTGAGTCTCCTTTTCTGATTTTTCATCAGGATAAGGCGGTATTGCGGACTTCATTTAAATTTTTACCTAAGGTTGTGAATTCTAACAACATCAGTAGAGAGATTGTTGTCCCTTCATTGTGTCCTAATCCTAAGAATTCTATTGAGAAATTTTTACATTCTTTGGATGTAGTAAGAGTGTTGAAATATTATGTTGAAGCTACTAAAGGTTTTAGAAAGACTTCTAGTCTATTTGTTATCTTTTCTGGTTCCAGGAAAGGTCAGAAGGCTTCTGCTATTTCTTTGGCATCTTGGTTAAAGTCCTTGATTCATCATGCTTATGTAGAATCGGATAAGTCCCCGCCTCTAAGAATTACGGCTCATTCTACTAGGTCAGTTTCTACTTCCTGGGCTTTTAGGAATGAAGCTTCTGTTGATCAAATTTGCAAAGCAGCAACTTGGTCTTCTTTGCATACTTTTACTAAATTCTACCATGTTGATGTTTTTTCTTCTTCTGAAGCAGTTTTTGGTAGAAAAGTACTTCAGGCAGCTGTTTCAGTTTGATTCTTCTGCTTATAATTTCAGTTTTTTTCCATTATGAGATTAAAACTTTTTGATTTGGGTTGTGGATTATTTTCTCAGCGGAATTGGCTGTCTTTATTTTATCCCTCCCTCTCTAGTGACTCTTGCGTGGAAGTTCCACATCTTGGGTATCTGCTATCCCATACGTCACTAGCTCATGGACTCTTGCTAATTACATGAAAGAAAACATAATTTATGTAAGTTTTTACCACAACTTCTCAAATTTATCCTCCAATATAACTACTTCATATTTGACAATAGATATTACCTCCAAACAAGGGGAACAGCCATGGGAACAGCATGCGCACCAACGTATGCCAATCTGTTCCTTGGCTGGTGGGAGGCTGAGTTTGTATTCACGGAGAAGAACAAAAATCACACAGATAAAATTCCTATGTGGCTTCGGTACATAGATGATATCTTCTTCATTTGGGAAGGATCATATCAAGAACTACAAGAATTCATCACCATACTGAACAACAACAAGATTAACATCAAACTAACTCATGAAGCGAGTCAAGAAAGCATTAACTTTCTAGACCTAACGATAATCAAGGATGTGGAAGGAAACATAAAAACTGATCTTTTCAGAAAAATAACGGCAACTAACAGTTTACTTCACAACAGCAGTGCGCATGCAAGTAACACTGTGAAAAGTCTTCCCACAGGGGAATTCCTGAGAATCAGGAGAAATTGTTCTGATTTACAAACCTTCAAAATACGTGCTCAAGAATTGGAAAGTAGGTTATTGGAGAGAGGGTACAGTAAGAGAACAATTAAAAAAGCAAAATACAGAGCAGAAGAAACTAATAGACAAGAACTTCTAAAGAAAAAACACAGACCTGGAAGTGACATTCCAAGACTAATAACAACATACAACTCTCAAAGTAAAATGGTTAATGAAATTTTGAACAAATATTGGTACATTTTGAAATCTGATCCTACATTAAAAGATATCATAGGAACCAGACCCTCCATCTCATATAAACGTACACGTAACATCAAGGACATGATAACAAGCAGTCATCTACAAAGGCACAAAACCAAAACAGCATTGGCACCAGGATCACATAAATGTGGCAACTGTAGTACATGTAAATATGTAATTAAATCAGATCATGTAATAGATCGATTCAAAAACAAACGCCATCAGAGATTATATCAGTTGCCAAACAGAGGGAGTGATATATTTACTCATATGTAAATGTGAAAAATTTTACATAGGGATGAAGACACGGAAATTAAGAGTGAGAATCATGGAACATTTACGCAACATCAGAAATGCTGAGAAAGATAAAAAAGATGATAAAACTCTAACAAGTGTCGCACATCATTTCCTGCAATGCCATAAAGCCAATGCTGAAGAATTACAATGTAAAGGCATAGAAAGAATTAGATTGGGTATCAGAGGAGGAAACCTTGAAACTAAATTATTAAAAAGAGAAAGTAGATGGATCTACCTTCTTAACAGTGTTCAACCCCATGGTATGAACGAAAATAATAATTTCTATGTACATCTTAAAAGTTAAACAATTTAAATAAGATCCTATATTCAATACATGGAGACAAAAATTCTAGTAATAATAACTTTAATCTAACACAAGTACAAAGGTGTGAGTTAGAAAAAGAATATAAGTTCCTAATTCTTTTTAATTTTGTGGAACAATATTAACATACACGCACAATTTGATTTTGAGATCAGTTTTTATCACTTAATTGGATGTAGGTTACAATGCATAAGTTTCACCATATCACCCCTTTACACTACCCCTTTGTAATAGTAAGGCACTATCACAACTAATCACATAAGGACACACCACCAAGATATCGTGTTTAATTTAATTTTTATTAATTTCTTTTCACCACACTTTATCAACCCCCTTCGTTTCCCTTCTTTTTTCCCCAAACACTCAGACTCTCAACATACAGTAGCCCTGAATACATAGAATACACAGTTCAAATTCTTAGCACTTTTCTTTATTTGTTATCACTAATAATATGACACCCAACACACCACACAATGCATCACTTGATTAAAATAAAATAATAATAGTAATAAATTCTCACCTACAAATTATGAGAGTTCAAAACAAGTTATACAATTGTTTATAGACCCAACTCAAATTTATTTTATTAACTAAGACTAACAGTAGTTGGTGACTTTACAACATGATGAATAGCAAAAAGAACCAGTCTACTATCAATAAGTACACTGTAAATTCAGTGCAACAACAGTATATTCCTGTACTAAATTAATTCTAACATCCTTAATGTACAAAAAGAACAAACATAACATCGGTAGGAAAACGTATATTCCACCAATAGGCAACAACAAAGAATATGATTATATTATATCAAATCACAATGTGTTGGCCATAAATTATATTTTGTCTCTATTTCTCCCAATACCCAGCCTATCTTAAGGCATTAACTTAAGGCTTATCTATGTCAACAAAAGACTCAAAATCTATATCAAGCCCAAAGTGAACAAATAAGCAGTATACTATAATACTAATAATGAACACAGAATGTATGATCTAATTCATAACTATTGCAACTATCAGTTATCTTCCTCTATACCTTTAATTTATAACAGTTAGTATTTAATGAAGGCCGGCGATGGCTGAGCTCTTATCTCTGTCTGTAACATAGGAAATCGCTGACTGGCTAACAGTCAAGAGTGACAGCCAGATTGTCCAATCATAACAGGAGTTGATATTGGGACCGGGTCCTCAACCCGCTCATATTTCGAAACTTCCGGCGGCGCGCCGCCTTTGAAAAAGCCTGATACGGGCGAAACCGGTCAGGGGGTTATAGAGCAGATGGGAGCAGTAGTTGGCCTGTTTAGGCGGGGTAAATTTGATATAACGTATTATGACTAACAGTCACTATTAGAATCGATTAACTCAGTTATAACTTTGACCACCAAACTATTTGATTTAACAGAGAGTTACTAGCACCAGGTTATTTATTAGGTGGCAACCTATAGATACCGCTTTGGGGGAATTGCAAGCATAGTTGTACTTATAGATAGACTATCCTATCTTACCGGGATAACTATTTAACGTTTGCTGTTACATTAGATAACCTAAACTTTCCAGATAAGTCTATAGCCATACCAGTTTAGTGGAGGGTATATATAGACCTAACTTAATAAAACTAAGTAATGGTTGGCGTATAACAAATAACTCTGGAAAATAAGTATCCGGTTCTAAAGTATTTTACACCAAGCACAATATTGCATTCTGAGTGTGACACTGAATCACACGAGGGACAAAATTAATTTAAGAGAGGATACACAGAATATCACAGCAAGAGGGGCAAACATAACACACTACCGCAATAGCTGTACACATAGCTGCATAATATTGCGGTTACACACTTACAAGTGAAGTGAGTTCCTCCACTACTTAAGTACAAACAGTTAAATGTAACAGTTAATGCATCCTATTGTTTCAATACCTACTAAGATTCAGCACACTTACATTGGCTGAGTCATTAGGTGTAAGAACTATATTACACTTTGTTACTGAAAAGTGCACATTATTACCATTAGGATTGAACTTAATAGAAGTCGCACATATACTTCCTATTACAAAATAACACAATCCTACAAGAATTCCATATGTGAAAGTGGTACTGAGATAATGGGATAATAACCCTTACGCCAAACATAGGATTACTGATATTTCGACGTATGATTAGCTATTAAACAGAAACAGACCTTGCTAATATTTTGACACAAATGAATCAACTGAACCACACAGAGGTTGTAAATAATTTAATGTAACAATAAACCTACAAACTGTGGGAAAAAGTTGAATAAAGAAGATACACAATACACATTTGAATTTCTAAAAAATATAACCAAAATAATTCAGGATCACAAACTGTCACGTGAGACCTGATTATTCTGAATATCTTAACCATCTATACTCCAACAAAAGATCAAACAGGAGTGGCATTCATTAATAAAGTGAAGTTTCTAACATTACTTCTGATGTGTATTTCAGAGTTCACTGAACGTTACTAGCATTGAATCCAATTCCAATACCTAAGCACAAATCAATAATATATTTAGATACCTAGATATATGTGCATTTGACACACAAATATTAACCCTTTAGTACTTGAAATATTACTGAACAAAGTGGTCTCACTTATAACTCCCTGCCTACACAATTTCCTTCTAAGCACCTATAACATATCAAAGGCTTACAGAAGATTAAGGAATAGGCCTACTACTTCCAGGTTGTTTTTAATTGAGTGTTTTATTTTAATGTATCCAATAAAAGTTATATTTTAAATTCCCAAATTCTCAATTATTAGTCCAGGCACAGAGTGCTATATGTGCAGTCTTGTAGAGAGGTCTCTCCCTCTCTTTTGGTTTAATAATTTATGTAAGAACTTACCTGATAAATTAATTTCTTTCATATTAGCAAGAGTCCATGAGACCCACCCTTTTTGTGGTGGTTATGATTTTTTTGTATAAAGCACAATTATTCCAATTCCTTATTTTTAATGCTTTCGCTCCTTTCTTATCACCCCACTTCTTGGCTATTCGTTAAACTGAATTGTGGGTGTGGTGAGGGGTGTATTTATAGGCATTTTGAGGTTTGGGAAACTTTGCCCCTCCTGGTAGGAATGTATATCCCATACGTCACTAGCTCATGGACTCTTGCTAATATGAAAGAAATGAATTTATCAGGTAAGTTCTTACATAAATTATGTTATTTTGTGTGGCCACCATTATTTTCCAGCACTACTTTAACCCTCTTGGGCATGGAGTTCACCAGAGCTTCACAGGTTGCCACTGGAGTCCTCTTCCACTCCTCCATGACGACATCACAGAGCTGGTGTATGTTAGAGACCTTGCGCTCCCCTACATTCCATTTGAGGATACCCCACAGATGCTCAATAGGGTTTAGGTCTGGAGACATGCTTGGCCAGTTCATCACCTTTACCCTCTGCTTCTTTAGCAAGGCAGTGGTCTTCTTGGCGGTGTGTTTTGGGTCGTTATCATGTTGGAATACTGTACTGTGGCCCAGTCTCTGAAGGGAGGGGATCATTCTCTGCTTTAGTATGTCACAGTACATGTTGGCATTTATGGTTCCATCAATGAACTGTAGGTCCCCTGTGCCGCCAGCACCATGTAGGCCCAGACCATGACACTCCCACCACCATGCTTGACTGTAGGCAAGACACACTTGTCTTTGTACTCATCACCTGTTTTTTTGCAACACACGCTTGACACCATCTGAACCAAATAAGTTTATCTTGGTCTCATCTGACCACAGAACATGGTTCCAGTAATCAATGTCTTTTTAGTCTGCTTCTCTTTGGCAAACTGTTTGCGGGCTTTCTTGTGCAGCATCTTTAGAAGAGGCTTCCTTCTGGGACTAATTTGATGCAGTGTGCCGCTTATGGTCTGAGCACTGACAGGCTAACCCCCTACCCCTTCAACCTCTTCAGCAATGCTGGCAGAACTCATTTGTCTATTTCCCAAAGACAACCTCTGGATATGACGCTGAGCATGTGCTTCTTTGGTCGACCATGGCGAGGCCTGTTCTGAGTTGAACCTGTCCTGTGAAACCGCTGTATGGTCTTGCTCAACGTGCTGCAGCTCAGTTTTAGGGTCTTGGCAATCCTCTTATAGCCTAGGCCATCTTTATGTAGAGCAACAATTCTTTTTTTCAGATCTTCAGAGAGTTCTTTGCCTGAGGTGCCATGTTGAACTTCCAGTGACCAGTATGAGAGAGTGTGAAAGCGATAACACCTAATTTAACACACCTGCTCCCCATTCACACCTGAGACCTTGTAACACTAACGAGTCAAATGACACAGAGGAGGGAAAATCATGAATTGAGCCCAATTTGGACATTTTCACTTAGGGGTGTACTCACTTTTGTTGCCAATGGTTTGGACATTAATGGCTGTGTGTTGAGTTATTTTCAGGAGACAGCAAATTTACACTGTTATACAGTCTGTACACTCACTACTTTACATTGTAGCAAAGTGTAATTTCTTCAGTGTTGTTACATTAAAATATTTACAAAAATGTGAGGGGTGTACTCACTTTTGTGAGATACTGTGTGTGTGTGTATATATATATATATAGATAGATATATATATATATATATATATATAGAGATATATATATATATATATGTATATATATATATATATATATATATATATATATATATATATATAAATAGATAGATAGATAGAATCAGTGTTCTTAGAAAATTTTCCCAGCTGGGTGGTGTTAAAAAAACAAACAAAAAAAAAAACTGTGTAAAGTGTAATACTTTCTAATAAAAAAAAAAATTCTGAGCACACAACAATTGCATAATTTAACATATGTTTAATAAATTATTATTAGTGTAATACGCATTAAAAATGTTTAATATTATTATCTAATTAAAGCTTAATATTGGCAAAAATTTTATATAATATTTACAGCAAAATCTAAGGTTAAAATTGCAGACTCCCTTCTGGCCCCCCACATTTTCCTCCGCTTAGGAAGATTATAGTTAATCATAGGCCATAGCTCCCAAACACTTTTCTTAAATAGAGGTTTGCCCTCTACTTATAATGTAGTTAATGGGAGTGCATAGTTAAAGGGACGTCAAACACTATTGTAATGCACCATGTAGTAAAAAAACAGCCTTTGCAATAAATGTACTTATTTTGTCCCCCTTTCATGAAATTTAAAATTGAGGGGTTTCCATGTCTTCTGTTACCATAAAGTAATGAGCATTGGCATGATAAATCCTAGCTTTCCCTTATCTAATTTCTTCTTCTGTGAATAATTATGGACAGGTACAGTGTGCACACAATTTCTTTGTGAAATATTTTATTGCTATACTGGGCTTTCCACTCTATTAGTTACTAATTGATAATCAATTCCCTTCCATTACAGGTTGATGCTTCACTGTCATTTCTGGATGGATTTGTAGCTGATGCTCTGGGAAAGGGGGCTTCCCCATATAAATCCCATCACCAACGTCAAGAGGAAAAAATGTCTCGAGATAAAGGTACATTTTTATTAATACACTGTCAGTAGGTTATATCTAATTTCTTTCATATCAAATTTTTTATGAATCCCTTATTAAGGGATACATTTTTAAATTTTTTGTAATGTATATTACTTCAACCATATTTGTATGGAAAATTTCCAAAACCTTGGTGTTTGTTGGTATATATTTTTTGTATCTTTTGACTAAGTTAAGTTGAGAACTTCTTTACTGTAAATTAGGTAGGACCTGTATAGGTTAAACTTAATGGACCTCTGTCGTCTCTCAACCTCAACTTCTATATTAGTAAGTTACTATGACTGCTGGGAACTCGGTAATACCACAGAATATCCAGAGGGACGTAAAGAAGCAATAATATAACGCTCTAATATATACACACACACACACATATATATATATAAATAGATCAGATAATAAGCACGCACTGGATTTAAGCACAGCACACTTTTATTAGGCAGTGACATTTCGGGGCATTCACCCCTTCTTCAGAGGTCTGAAGAAGGGGTGAATGCCCCGAAACGTCACTGCCTAATAAAAGTGTGCTGTGCTTAAATCCAGTGAGTGCTTATTATCTGATCTATTTGAATATTACTCTAAGCACCCTGGTCTGTGTTTATGGTTGGCAAGTGAGAGTGCACTACCTGGATTCATCATTTATATATATATATTTATATATATATATATATATATATATATATATATATATATTGTGACAGAGAGCATGCAATTGTAAGTGACCAGGTTGCTGATATATATTTGAATTTTAATGTATTGTGTAAAAGAGAAGCTGCTGTATTTTGGGTCCCTGGAGTGGAGCATTTGGAGAGAAGGGTGGGTCCGTGCTCCACTTCAAAGTTTACATACAGCTGAAGGTGAGGAATACGATTTTTCTCACCTGCACATTATTAAAACGTTTAATAAATGTACTAGTTGCTAGGAGAGCGCCACCCAAGTTATTCACTTGCTGAGAGCAGAGCAGCACATTGCTGACAACATGAGAAAACAGTTGTCATGATTAGTGACATGGTCTAGTTGTCATGATTAGTAAGAGATGGATACTTTGTTAGTTAGAGGTCAAATAAAACTAGGTTTTTGTTTATAGAGTTCATTGTGTTTGTTGCAAATGGCACTTGTACAGCAAAATAAAATGGACTCTTAAAGTTTATCAAGTCTGTGTCATTAATACGCTACAGGACCATGCTATTTCCCTGAAACTAAGCACCAGGAGTGGGTGCTGGATTTCTAATATATGTATATATAAAATAAATGTGTGTATGTGTTTGTGTGTGTGTGTGTGTATATATGTATGTATATATATATATATATATATATATATATATATATATATATATATATATACTAGCAAGAAATAAGCACTCTCTGGTTTTGTAAAACAAATATTATATTTAACTAGCGTGACGTTTAGAGGTATTAACCCCCTACTTCGAAACGTCACACTAGTTAAATATACTATTTGTTTTACAAAACCAGAGTGCGCTTATTTCTTGCTAGTCTATTATTCCTGTTTTTGCACCCTGGTGCCTACCTGACCAGTTTGGTGAGAGTGCTTATTAACCTAAATATTTCTATATATGTGTGTGTGTATGTACATAATTGGTCAGTATTGCTTCAGACTTGAAAAAGGAAGGAATTTTTCCGAAAGCTTGTCAACTAATAAATGTATAGTTAGTCATATATATACAATGGACCCAGCACTCTTCTTCTGTGTATTTGTGACATTTTGGCTAACAACCTTCCCTTCCTCAGAACATTGTACCCCGAAATGTCCGAAATAAATACACAGAAGAAAAGAGAGTGCAGTGTCATTTCAATTTATTTGAAATAATATCAACTATAGTTTACTAGTCAGGGGTTAAAAGGTACTAGCCCAGAGGGAAAAGTTAGTATTAAAGATAGGGAAAAGTTAGTATTAAAGATAGGGAAAAGTGAAATTTTGAAGTCGTCCACTGCAATTTCTAAGTCGTCAGGAACCACTGGAAATATCAAGATATATATAGTTTGCATTCATTTTCCTTTATGAATAAGGTTGTATGAAGCGTTGAGCACATTTAGCCAACAAAACGTACGATTGAAAAATAAGTGGAGGTCAGCAGCAAACTCCTACTCCTTTCTGCCTAATTTTTTCACTGTTGTTGTTTGGTTAGTAATTGTACCAAGGAGACTCCTACTGCTCTCCTGTCTCTCTGTGTACAATACATTATCAAATCTTGTGGGGACCGCCAAAAAATTGTAAGCTTTCCCAGCGTTCTGACCCCCATTTTAACTAGCACGGTGCTAGAGCATTTTATCCTTGCACTGTTGCTCACAGTGAACTATGTGTGTAACCTCTCAAATGAGTTAAACACATGGTTAAAGTCCAGCTTAGAGCGATATAGCTCTTTGCTTCAGAGCTGAACACAATAGGTCATTGACAGCTACACAAATATGCCTCTTATAATTAAAAGACAGCCAGACAACACAAGGACAACTGAATAATAGCATGATCAGTATATTAGTTTACATGTGTCCAGCATTCGGGTACTATCTGATACTAGTTAATCTGTGTTATTACAAGTGCTAGATATGACCTATTAGGGAACAATCCGGATTTAAGTCTGTTCACAAAAATCAGACCTATGGTGTAATCACTGGTATATAAAATCTAGTCCCATGAAGCTACTCACAGAAGTCATGGAAATCCCATTGAGGTCAGCAATTCTGAAAATGAATCTTTCTCCTACATTGGTGTATCCGGTCCACGGCTTCATCCTTACTTGTGGGATATTCTCAATCCCTACAGGAAGTGGCAAAGAGAGCACACAGCAGAGCTGTCCATATAGCTCCCCTCAGGCTCCGCCCCCCCAGTCATTCTCTTTGCCGCTCTAACTAGTAGCATCTCCACGGGGGTGGTAAAGAGTATGTGGTGTTTAGTTGTAGTTTTTTATTCTTCTATCAAGAGTTTGTTATTTTAAAATAGTGCCGGCTTGTACTATTTACTCTGCAGCAGAAAGTGATGAAGATTTCTTCTGTTAAGTGTGATCAGTCCACGGGTCATCATTACTTGTGGGATATTAACTGCTCCCCTACAGGAAGTGCAAGAGGATTCACCCAGCAGAGTTGCTATATAGCTCCTCCCCTCTACGTCACCCCCAGTCATTCTCTTGCACCCAACGACTAGATAGGATGTGTGAGAGGACTATGGTGATATATTTAGTTTTTATATCTTCAATCAAAAGTTTGTTATTTTATAATAGCACCGGAGTGTGTTATTCCTTCTCTGGTAGAATTTGAAGAAGAATCTACCTGAGTTTTTCTATGATTTTAGCCGGAGTAGTTAAGATCATATTGCTGTTTCTCGGCCATCTGAGGAGTGAGGTAAACTTCAGATCAGGGGACAGCAGGCAGATTAATCTGCAAAGAGGTATGTAGCAGTTTATTATTTTCTGACATGGAATTGATGAGAAAATCCTGCCATACCGTTATAATGTAAACTCAGCCTTGAATGCAGTAGATGTAGCTGATATCAGGCTGTCATGTATGTATATTTTACACTTCAGTTTTCTGGGAAATGGTACTTCTCTGGCTTTTAAACTGTATACATAGACTTAACCTATTTTGCAGGGACTTGCAATAGGTTTTAAATGACAATTAATTATTGAGGTAAAATTTTTTTTTTTGCTGGCATGTAAAAACGTTTTTTTCTCTGAGGTACTGGGTGAAAAAATGTTTTGGGCACTTTTTTTCCACTTGGCAATAGTTTTGATTTAAATTAGAGCAGTTCACTGATCCCTCTCACTGTTATGTGTGTGGGGGAGGGGCCATTTTGGTGCTTTCACTATGCATCAGAAAAACTCAGTCAGAGGTTCATTTTCTTCCTGCATGATCCGGTTCATCTCTACAGAGTTCAGGGATCTCAAGAGTCTTTTTTGAGGGAAGTAATCATACAGCAGAGCTGTGCTGATTGTATTGACTGTGATATAAAAAACGTTTATTTGTGTATTTTTTTTCTGCTGCCTGGGTTAGTTATCATTTGCTGAGGGGAACAATCCTTTGCTAAAACTGTATATTCTGACAAAGATTGATGCTATAACTTAATTATTTTATCTGTTATAATATTTTTCTGTGCTTCTTAAAGGCACAGTTCGTTTTCATATTATTTGTAAATTACTTTGAAAAGTATTTCCAAGTTGCTGTTTATTTGCTAGTGTGTTAAACATGTCTGATTCAGAGGAAGATATCTGTGCTATATGTGTTAATGCCAAAGTGGAGCCCAATAGAAATTTATGTACTAAATGTATTGATGCTACTTTAAAAAATAGTCAATCTGTACAAATTGAACATATTTCACCAAACAACGAGGGGAGAGTTATGCCGACTAACTCGCCTCACGTGTCAGTACCTGCATCTCCCGCTCAGGAGGTGCGTGATATTGTAGCGCCGAGTGCATCTGGGCGGCCATTACAAATCACATTACAAGATATGGCTACTGTTATGACTGAAGTTTTGGCTAAACTACCAGAACTAAGAGGTAAACGTGATCACTCTGGGATGAGAACAGAGTGCGCTGATAATGCAAGGGCCATGTCTGATACTGAGTCACAGTTTGCAGAACATGAAGACGGAGAGCTTCATTCTGTGGGTGACGGTTCTGATCCAAATAAACTGGACTCAGACATTTCAAATTTTAAATTTAAGCTTGAGAACCTCCGTGTGTTACTAGGGGAGGTATTAGCGGCTCTGAATGATTGTAACACAGTTGCAATCCCAGAAAAAATGTGTAGGTTGGATAAATATTTTGCGGTACCGACGAGTACTGACGTTTTTCCTATACCTAAGAGACTTACTGACATTGTTACTAAGGAGTGGGATAGACCCGGTGTGCCTTTCTCACCCCCTCCTATATTCAGAAAAATGTTTCCAATAGACGCCGCCACACGGGACTTATGGCAAATGGTCCCTAAGGTGGAGGGAGCAGTTTCTACTTTAGCTAAGCGTACCACTATCCCAGTGGAGGATAGCTGTGCTTTTTCAGATCCAATGGATAAAAAATTAGAGGGTTACCTTAAGAAAATGTTTGTTCAACAAGGGTTTATATTGCAACCTCTTGCATGTATTGCGCCTGTCACGGCTGCAGCAGCATTTTGGTTTGAGTCTCTGGAAGAGACACTTCAATCATCCACACTAGATGACATCACACACAAACTTAAATTCCTTAAGTTAGCTAATTCATTTATTTCAGATGCCGTAGTACATTTAACTAAACTTGCGGCTAAAAATTCAGGATTCGCCATTCAGGCACGCAGAGCTCTGTGGCTAAAATCCTGGTCAGCTGATGTTACGTCTAAATCTAAATTGCTTAATATTCCTTTCAAAGGGCAGACCTTATTCGGGCCCGGCTTGAAAGAGATTATTGATGACATTACAGGAGGTAAAGGTCATGCCCTGCCTCAGGACAAGGCCAAAGCCAAGGCTAGACAGTCCAATTTTCGTTCCTTTCGTAATTTCAAAGCAGGAGCAGCATCAACTTCTTCTGCACCAAAACAGGAAGGAGCTGTTGCTCGCTACAGACAAGGCTGGAAACCTAACCAGTCCTGGAACAGGGGCAAACAGGCCAGAAAACCTGCTGCTGCCCCTAAGACAGCATGAATTGAGGGCCCCCGATCAGGGACCGGATCTAGTGGGGGGCAGACTTTCCCTCTTCGCCCAGGCTTGGGCAAGAGATGTTCAGGATCCCTGGGCGTTAGAGATCATATCTCAGGGATACCTTCTGGACTTCAAATCCTCTCCCCCAAGAGGGAGATTTCATCTGTCAAGGTTGTCAACAAACCTAACAAAGAAGGAAGCGTTTCTACGCTGCGTACAAGATCTTTTATTAATGGGAGTGATCCATCCAGTTCCGCGGTTGGAACAAGGACAAGGGTTTTACTCAAATCTGTTTGTAGTTCCCAAAAAAGAGGGAACCTTCAGGCCAATCTTGGATTTAAAGATCCTAAACAAATTCCTAAGAGTTCCATCGTTCAAGATGGAAACTATTCGAACAATTTTGCCCATGATCCAAGAGGGTCAGTACTTGACCACAGTGGATTTAAAGGATGCTTACCTTCACATACCGATTCACAGAAGTCATTACCGGTATCTAAGGTTTGCCTTTTTAGACAGGCATTACCAGTTTGTAGCTCTTCCATTCGGACTGGCTACGGCTCCAAGAATCTTCACAAAGGTTCTGGGCACTCTTCTGGCGGTACTAAGACCGCGAGGAATTTCAGTAGCTCCGTACTTAGACGACATACTGATACAAGCTTCAAGCTTTCAAACTGCTAAATCTCATACAGAGATAGTACTGGCATTTCTAAGGTCGCATGGATGGAAAGTGAACGAAGAGAAAAGTTCTCTCTTTCCACTCACAAGAGTTCCCTTCCTGGGGACTCTGATAGATTCTGTAGAAATGAAGATTTACCTGACAGAGGACAGGTTAACAAAACTTCAAAGTGCATGCCGTGTCCTTCATTCCATTCAAGAGACCAGAAATTCTCTTCTATGGTGGCTTTATCGGCCACATCTGTCCAGGGGAATGCCATTCAGCAGGCCAGACTGGTCAATTGTAACAACAGACGCCAGCCTACTAGGTTGGGGCGCTGTCTGGAATTCTCTGAAGGCTCAGGGACTATGGAATCAGGAGGAGAGTCTTCTTCCAATAAACATTCTGGAATTGAGAGCAGTCCTCAATGCTCTTCTGGCTTGGCCCCAGTTAGCAACTCGGGGGTTCATCAGGTTCCAGTCGGACAACATCACGACTGTAGCTTATATCAACCATCAGGGAGGGACAAGAAGCTCCCTAGCAATGATGGAAGTATCGAAGATAATTCGCTGGGCAGAGTCTCACTCTTGCCACCTGTCTGCAATCCACATCCCGGGAGTGGAGAACTGGGAGGCGGATTTCTTAAGTCGTCAGACTTTTCATCCGGGGGAGTGGGAACTTCATCCAGAGGTCTTTGCCCAAATACTTCGACGTTGGGGCAAACCAGAGATAGATCTCATGGCGTCTCGACAGAACGCCAAGCTTCCGCACTACGGGTCCAGATCCAGGGATCCGGGAGCGGTCCTGATAGATGCCTTGACAGCACCATGGACCTTCAGGATGGCTCATGTGTTTCCACCTTTCCCGATGCTTCCTCGATTGATTGCCAGAATCAAACAGGAGAAAGCATCAGTGATTCTAATAGCGCCTGCATGGCCACGCAGGACTTGGTATACAGATCTGGTGGACATGTCATTCTGTCCACCTTGGTCGTTACCTCTGAAACAGGACCTTCTGATTCAGGGTCCTTTCAAACATCAAAATCTAACTTCTCTGAAGCTGACTGCTTGGAAATTGAACGCTTGATCTTATCAAAGCGTGGTTTTTTTGAGTCAGTTATTGATACCTTAATACAGGCTAGGAAGCCTGTTACCAGAAAGATTTACCATAAAATATGGCGTAAATACCTATATTGGTGCGAATCCAAAGGTTACTCTTGGAGTAAGGTTAGGATTCCTAGGATATTGTCTTTTCTACAAGAAGGTTTAGAAAAGGGGTTATCCGCTAGTTCCTTAAAGGGACAGATCTCAGCTCTGTCCATTCTGTTACACAAGCGTCTGTCAGAAGTTCCAGACGTTCAGGCTTTTTGTCAGGCTTTGGCCAGGATTAAAGCTGTGGCTCCACCATGGAGTTTAAACCTTGTTCTTAACGTTTTACAGGGTGTTCCGTTTGAACCCCTTCATTCCATTGATATAAAGTTGTTATCTTGGAAAGTTCTATTTTTAATGGCTATTTCCTCGGCTCGAAGAGTCTCTGAGTTATCAGCCTTACATTGTGATTCTCCTTATTTGATTTTTCACTCGGATAAGGTAGTTCTGCGTACTAAGCCTGGGTTCTTACCTAAGGTAGTCACTAACAGGAATATCAATCAGGAGATTGTTGTTCCATCCTTGTGCCCAAATCCTTCTTCGAGGAAGGAACGTCTTTTGCACAATCTGGATGTAGTTCGTGCCCTTAAATTTTATTTACAGGCAACTAAAGATTTTCGACAAACGTCTTCCCTGTTTGTCGTTTACTCTGGTCAGAGGAGAGGTCAAAAAGCTTCTGCTACCTCTCTCTCTTTTTGGCTTCGTAGCATAATTTGTTTAGCTTATGAGACTGCTGGACAGCAGCCTCCTGAAAGAATTACAGCTCATTCCACTAGAGCTGTGGCTTCCACTTGGGCCTTTAAGAATGAGGCCTCTGTTGAACAGATTTGCAAGGCTGCAACTTGGTCTTCGCTTCATACTTTTTCCAAATTTTACAAATTTGACACTTTTGCTTCCTCGGAGGCTATTTTTGGGAGAAAGGTTCTTCAGGCAGTGGTTCCTTCTGTATAAAGAGCCTGCCTATCCCTCCCGTCATCCGTGTACTTTTGCTTTGGTATTGGTATCCCACAAGTAATGATGACCCGTGGACTGATCACACTTAACAGAAGAAAACATAATTTATGCTTACCTGATAAATTCCTTTCTTCTGTAGTGTGATCAGTCCACGGCCCGCCCTGTTTTTTAAGGCAGGTAAATATTTTTTTAAATTATACTCCAGTCACCACTACACCCTTGGCTTCTCCTTTCTCGTTGGTCCTTGGTCGAATGACTGGAGGTGACGTAGAGGGGAGGAGCTATATAGCAACTCTGCTGGGTGAATCCTCTTGCACTTCCTGTAGGGGAGCAGTTAATATCCCACAAGTAATGATGACCCGTGGACTGATCACACTACAGAAGAAAGGAATTTATCAGGTAAGCATAAATTATGTTTTCTGCCGAGAGGAATATGATTTTAGCACCAGTAACTAAAATCCATTGCTGTTCTCACGCAGGACTGTTGAAACCAGAGAACTTCAGTTGGGGGGAACAGTTTGCAGGCTTAACTGCTTCAGGTATGATCAGTCATTTTTCTAACAAGACCTAGTAATGCTAGAAGACTCAGCAATCCCCTCTGGGATAGGTAAGCCATTTTTCTTAGACTCTGTATAAAATTATGGCTTATATTAAGGGCTCTATGCTGGTTAACACTATTGTGTGCTAAATCGATTGCTTTTTAGCATGTTTTCACTATAAATAAGGTGTTTTTTCAGACTTTAAAACCCTTTTGGGGTTTTATTTTGCGCCTGGCACTTATTTGGACACCTATTCTAGTCAGAAAGGCCCCTCCACTCTGGAATGAAGAGGGAGGAGGCCTCATTTTCAGGCCTCAATTGCACAGTTGTTTTGCTTAGGCAGTTCATGCAGCTTCACATGGGGAGTCCAGAGGCATCAGAAAAGACTCCAGAGAGGCTTATTTCCTACTAAAATAATCCCTAAGGAAGGTAAAGGCCACAGTGGAAGCTGTGGCATAGTACTGTAGTGTTTTTAACAGGTTAATTGCTGTTATTAGCTCCGGTTTGGGCATTAAGGGGTTAATTGGTCTGAAAATTTGTGTGCAATCTTTTCAAAGCATTAAGACACTGTGGTGAAAATTTCATTAAAATCGTATGTTTATTTGATGGTTTTTTGATGTTTTAGTAATAAAGTGTGCACTTTTATTATTTAAAGACACAGTAACGTTTTTGTAAAAAATAATTTTTATTGCATTGAAGATCTGTTTAAGTCTGTCAAACATATCTGACCCTTCAGATAACCTATGTTCTGTATGTTCAAAGGCCAAGGTTGTTCCCCCATTAAATTTATGTGTGAAGTGTGCCATAGCATCCAAACAGCTTAAGGACCGTACAATCACGCTTAAAGATATAGCCCAAAGATATAGCCCAAGATGATTCTTTAGCTGAAGGTAGTGAGGATAGCTCACCATCCTCTCCTCCTGTGTCAACACCAGCTATGCCCGCGCAAGCGATGCCCAGTACATCTAGCGCGCCAATTGCTATTACTATGCAACAGTTAGCAGCAGTAATGGATAATTCTCTCGCAGCATTTTTATCCAAACTGCCAGCTTTTCCTAGGAAGCGTGATTGCTCAGTTTTAAATACAGAAAATGAGCAAGCAGACGCAGAGGATAATTTATCTGTAGTGCCCTCACATCAATCTGAATTGGCGGTGAGGGAGGGCCTGTCTGAGGGAGAAATTTCTGACACAGGAAAAGTTTCTCAGCAGGCAGAGCCTGATACCATAGCATTTAAATTTAAGCTTGAACACCTCCGCGCTCTACTTAAGGAGGTCCTAGCTACTCTTGATGATTGTGACCCTTTGGTGGTCCCAGAAAAATTGTGTAAAATGGATAAATTCTTAGAGGTCCCAGTACACACTGATGCGTTTCCGATACCTAAGAGGGTGGTGGATATAGTGAATAAGGAGTGGGAGAAGCCAGGTGTACCTTTTGTTCCCCCTCCTATATTTAAGAAAATGTTCCCCATTGTTGACCCCCGAAGGGACGCGTGGCAGACGGACCCTAAGAAAGAGGGGGCAGTTTCAACGCTAGCTAAGCGCACAACTATACCAATAGAAGACAGTTGCGCTTTCAAAGATCCTATGGATAAAAATTTAGAAGGTTTACTTAAGAAAATTTTTGTTCAACAAGGTTTTCTTCTTCAACCAATTTCTTGCATTATTCCTGTAACCACTGCAGCTGCTTTTTGGTTTGAGGAATTAGAAAACTCGCTCCAGACGGAGACTTCTTATGATGAAGTCATGGATAGAATTCACGCCCTGAAGTTGGCTAATTCTTTCATTACAGATGCCGCTTTTCAGTTAGCTAAATTAGCGGCGAAAAATTCTGGTTTCGCAATAGTGGCGCGTAGGGCGCTTTGGCTAAAATCGTGGTCGGCGGATGTGTCGTCCAAAACAAAATTGCTTAATATTCCTTTCAAGGGTAAGACCCTATTCGGGCCAGAGTTGAAAGAAATTATTTCAGATATCACTGGGGTAAAGGGCCATGCCCTTCCACAGGATAGACCTTTCAAAGCTAAAAATAAGTCTAATTTTCGTTCCTTTCGCAATTTCAGGAACGGACCGGCTTCTACCTCTACAGCCACTAGGCAAGAGGGTAACGCACCCCAGCCCAAACCAGCATGGAAACCATTGCAAGGCTGGAACAAGGGTAACAGGCCAAAAAGCCTGCTGCTACTACCAAGACCGCATGAAGGGGTAGCCCCCGATCCGGGACCGGATCTAGTAGGGGGCAGACTTTCTCTCTTTGCTCAGGCCTGGGCAAGAGATGTTCCGGACCCCTGGGCACTAGAAATTGTCTCTCAGGGGTATCTTCTAGAATTCAAGGACCTTCCTCCAAGGGGAAGGTTCCACATGTCTCGCTTATCTTTAGACCAGATAAAGAGACAGGCATTCTTACATTGCGTAGAAGACCTTTTAAAAAGGGGAGTGATAAACCCAGTTCCAACAGCAGAACAAGGACTGGGATTTTACTCAAACCTGTTTGTAGTTCCCAAAAAGGAAGGAACTTTCAGGCCAATTCTGGATTTAAAGATCCTAAACAAATTCCTCAGAGCTCCATCATTCAAAATGGAAACAATTCGGACAATTTTACCAATGATCCAGGAGGATCAATATATGACTACCGTGGACTTAAAGGATGCGTACCTGCATATTCCTATCCACAAAGATCACCATCAGTTTCTGAGGTTCGCCTTTCTGGACAAGCATTACCAGTTTGTGGCTCTTCCCTTCGGATTGGCCACTGCTCCCAGAATTTTCACAAAGGTGCTAGGGTCCCTTCTAGCGGTGCTAAGGCCAAGGGGCATTGCAGTAGCACCTTACCTAGACGACATTTTAATACAGGCGTCCTTTCACAAAGCAAGGGCTCATACGGACATTGTTCTAGCCTTTCTAAGGTCTCATGGGTGGAAGGTGAACATAGAAAAAAGTTCTCTGTCCCCGTTCACAAGGGTTTCCTTCCTGGGAACAATAATAGACTCGGTAGAAATGAAAATCTTTCTGACAGAGGTCAGGAAATTAAAACTTTTGAACACTTGTCGAGTTCTTCAATCCATTCCTCAACCCTCCATAGCTCAGTGCGTGGAGGTAATAGGACTAATGGTTGCGGCAATGGACGTGGTTCCTTTTGCTCGAATTCATTTAAGACCATTGCAACTGTGCATGTTCAAACAATGGAATGGGGATTATGCAGATTTTTCTCCCCAGATTCAGATGGACCAGCAAACCAGAGACTCACTCCTCTGGTGGTTGTCTCAGGATCACCTGTCTCAGGGAATGAGTTTCCGAAGACCGGAGTGGATCATTGTCACGACCGACGCCAGCCTCTTAGGCTGGGGCGCGGTCTGGAAGTCCCTGGAGGCTCAGGGTCTATGGTCTCGGCAAGAATCTCTTCTCCCGATAAACATTTTGGAATTGGGAGCGATAGTCAATGCGCTCCAGGCATGGCCTCAACTAGCGGAGGCCAAATTAATCAGATTTCAGTCGGACAACATGACGACTGTAGCGTACATCAATCATCAGGGGGGAACAAAGAGTTCCCTGGCGATGAGGGAGGTATCCAAGATCATCAAATGGGCAGAGTATCACTCCTGCCATCTATCAGCAATTCACATCCCAGGAGTGGACAACTGGGAAGCGGATTATCTGAGTCGTCAGACTTTCCATCCGGGGGAGTGGGAACTCCACCCGGAGGTTTTTGCTCAGCTGACCCAGCTATGGGGCATTCCAGATCTGGATCTGATGGCGTCACGTCAGAACTCCAAAGTTACACGTTACGGGTCCAGGTCCAGGGATCCCAAGGCGACATTGGTAGATGCCTTAGTAGCGCCTTGGTCGTTCAATCTAGCTTATGTCTTTCCACCGTTTCCCCTTCTCCCCCGGCTAGTAGCCAGGATCAAACAGGAGAAGGCTTTGGTAATTCTGATAGCTCCTGCGTGGCCACGCAGGACTTGGTATGCAGACCTGGTGAATATGTCATCGGTTCCACCATGGAAGCTGCCTTTGAGGCAGGACCTTCTAATTCAAGGTCCATTCGAACATCCAAACCTAGTTTCTCTGCAACTGACTGCTTGGAGATTGAACGCTTGATTCTAGCTAAGCGTGGGTTTTCGAATCAGTTATAGATACTCTGATCCAGGCTAGAAAGCCTGTCACCAGGAAAATTTACCATAAGATATGGCGGAAATATCTTTGCTGGTGCGAATCCAAGGGTTACTCATGGAGTAAAATTAGGATTCCAAGGATACTATCTTTTCTCCAAGAAGGATTGGAGAAAGGTCTGTCAGCTAGTTCTTTAAAGGGACAGATATCTGCTCTGTCTGTTTTGTTACACAAGCGTCTGGCAGCCATGCCAAATATTCAGGCGTTTGTACAGGTTTTAGTCAGAATCAAGCCTGTCTACAGACCTGTGGCTCCTCCATGGAGTCTAAATTTAGTTCTTTCAGTTCTTCAAGGGGTTCCGTTTGAACCCTCTACATTCCATAGATATTAAGTTACTATCTTGGAAAGTTTTGTTTTTAGTAGCTATTTCTTCTGCTAAAAGAGTTTCTGAATTGTCTGCTTTGCAGTGTAATTCACCCTATCTGGTGTTTCATACAGATAAGGTCGTTTTACGTACCAAACCTGGTTTTCTTCCAAAAGTGGTTTCCAATAAGAATATCAACCAGGAAATAGTTGTTCCTTCTCTGTGTCCTAATCCAGTTTCTAACAAGGAACGTCTGTTACACAATCTTGATGTGGCTGAAAAGCATCATCCGGTTGGCTTATGAGACTGCTGGAAGGCAGCCTCCTGAACGAATTACAGCTCACTCTACTAGAGCTGTGGCTTCCACATGGGCTTTCAAGAATGAGGCTTCTGTTGAACAGATTTGTAAGGCAGCGACTTGGTCTTCACTGCATACGTTTGCCAAATTTTACAAATTCAATACTTTTGCTTCTTCGGAGGCTATTTTTGGGAGAAAGGTTTTGCAAGCAGTGGTGCCTTCCGTTTAGGTTACCTGACTTGTTCCCTCCCTTCATCTGTGTCCTAAAGCTTTGGTATTGGTTCCCACAAGTAAGGATGAAGCCATGGACCGGATACACCAATGTAGGAGAAAACAGAATTTATGTTTACCTGATAAATTTCTTTCTCCTACGGTGTATCCGGTCCACGGCCCGCCCTGGCATTTTGGTCAGGTTTAAATTTATTTTTTTGTAAACTACAGTCACCACTGCACCCTATGGTTCTCCTTTTTCTCCTAACCGTCGGTCGAATGACTGGGGGGGCGGAGCCTGAGGGGAGCTATATGGACAGCTCTGCTGTGTGGTCTCTTTGCCACTTCCTGTAGGGATTGAGAATACCCCACAAGTAAGGATGAAGCCATGGACCGGATACACCGTAGAAGAAAGAAATTTATCAGGTAAACATAAATTCTGTTTTTTCCTAGAGACACTGTGTATTCCAATGACCAATGCATCCTCCCTCCAAGAGCTGGTCACATGATGACCAAAAGTAACGGCGTTCTCCCTGCTACAGCTCTAGTATGACCAACTGGTTATTTTTGTTAATTATGTATAGAGTGCTTATGTTCCTGCTGCCTTTTATTAATAATAATCTGTATATGCAATGTCCTATGTTAACTTCAGCGTCTGACACCAAACAGTTTATAGTTAATTTCTATTTTTGAATAGCTTTCTTAATTTTTGATTTTTATTAAAAATGTATTTTTTATACTATTTCTTAGTCTCTGCGATTCTCTATGATAAAAGTACATAGGGCCCTGATGTGTCTTCTCCTTATATTGAAGTAACATGGCGCTTTGATTTATGACCCACTAGCTTCTAGGGACTCTTAGAGTGCTCTGCACTGCCCCCCCACAGTCAACAAATGGGTTAAATTGTTCAGAGAATGCATCTAAATGTCACACAAACTTAATCAAGAAGGATTGAGAGATTTGTAACTTCCCCCTAAGTGTTTAAGGTCTAAGCTGGGCCAGTGCTTAGGTAATCCTGAGTTCATGCAAAGTCTATTGCCGCATGTTACTTATGGACCAGATGGGAAAACAAATAATTCATCTTGGTGGCCATCACTTTTTAAGAGGATAGAATCTTAGTCATGTGAATGCAACATTACAGGGAGTGCAGAATTATTAGGCAAGTTGTATTTTTGAGGATTAATTTTATTATTGAACAACAACCATGTTCTCAATGAACCCAAAAAACTCATTAATATCAAAGCTGAATATTTTTGGAAGTAGTTTTTAGTTTGTTTTTAGTTTTAGCTATTTTAGGGGGATATCTGTGTGTGCAGGTGACTATTACTGTGCATAATTATTAGGCAACTTAACAAAAAACAAATATATACCCATTTCAATTATTTATTTTTACCAGTGAAACCAATATAACATCTCAACATTCACAAATATACATTTCTGACATTCAAAAACAAAACAAAAACAAATCAGTGACCAATATAGCCACCTTTCTTTGCAAGGACACTCAAAAGCCTGCCATCCATGGATTCTGTCAGTGTTTTGATCTGTTCACCATCAACATTGCGTGCAGCAGCAACCACAGCCTCCCAGACACTGTTCAGAGAGGTGTACTGTTTTCCCTCCTTGTAAATCTCACATTTGATGATGGACCACAGGTTCTCAAAGGGGTTCAGATCAGGTGAACAAGGAGGCCATGTCATTAGATTTTCTTCTTTTATACCCTTTCTTGCCAGCCACGCTGTGGAGTACTTGGACGCGTGTGATGGAGCATTGTCCTGCATGAAAATCATGTTTTTCTTGAAGGATGCAGACTTCTTCCTGTACCACTGCTTGAAGAAGGTGTCTTCCAGAAACTGGCAGTAGGACTGGGAGTTGAGCTTGACTCCATCCTCAACCCGAAAAGGCCCCACAAGCTCATCTTTGATGATACCAGCCCAAACCAGTACTCCACCTCCACCTTGCTGGCATCTGAGTCGGACTGGAGCTCTCTGCCCTTTACCAATCCAGCCACGGGCCCATCCATCTGGCCCATCCATCTGGCCCATCAAGACTCACTCTCATTTCATCAGTCCATAAAACCTTAGAAAAATCAGTCTTGAGATATTTCTTGGCCCAGTCTTGACGTTTCAGCTTGTGTGTCTTGTTCAGTGGTGGTCGTCTTTCAGCCTTTCTTACCTTGGCCATGTCTCTGAGTATTGCACACCTTGTGCTTTTGGGCACTCCAGTGATGTTGCAGCTCTGAAATATGGCCAAACTGGTGGCAAGTGGCATCTTGGCAGCTGCACGCTTGACTTTTCTCAGTTCATGGGCAGTTATTTTGCGCCTTGGTTTTTCCACACGCTTCTTGCGACCCTGTTGACTATTTTGAATGAAACGCTTGATTGTTCGATGATCACGCTTCAGAAGCTTTGCAATTTTAAGAGTGCTGCATCCCTCTGCAAGATATCTCACTATTTTTGACTTTTCTGAGCCTGTCAAGTCCTTCTTTTGACCCATTTTGCCAAAGGAAAGGAAGTTGCCTAATAATTATGCACACCTGATATAGGGTGTTGATGTCATTAGACCACATCCCTTCTCATTACAGAGATGCACATCACCTAATATGCTTAATTGGTAGTAGGCTTTCGAGCCTATACAGCTTGGAGTAAGACAACATGCATAAAGAGGATGATGTGGTCAAAATACTCATTTGCCTAATAATTCTGCACTCCCTGTATACCGTACAGAAAACAGTACTGTATAGTGGTCTCTTCAAGAATTCTGCCAATGTTAAAGTGAATGTAAACTTTCATGAATTAGTGCCCGGTTTTTAAAAATACTATTAAAAACGGGCATATTTTTACAAATACTTACCTTTCTCTTCAGCAAAGCCAGATCGGCGTTCCCCCGACCGCTTCTCATGCTGTACTTGCACAGCAATGACGAAACTGGCTTCCTCCAATCACGGCGTGGCATCACGAGATGGACGATTTGGGGGGAAGCCATGAATGTAGGAAGCCGGTTTCGTTATTGGTGACATAAGTACAGAGGAGCTGCGGGCGGGGGACCGCCGATCCGGCTTTGCTGAAGAGAAAGGTAAGCATTTGTAAAAATACGCTGCAATGTAAACTTTCATGAATGAAAGTGCCCCTGTTTTTATTAGTTGTTTTTTTTTAAAACTGGGCACTAATTCTTGAAAGTTTACATTCACTATAATGAAATTAACTATTTGCTAAACATTTTATAACCACTAGCTACATAAAATACAGAAACATTGTGATTTTAGATAAGATTGATTCACATCTTTTCTTTCACTGTTTTAACACGAGTTATTTAATTTGTATGTTTGGGATGTTCTAGAGTTAAAGTTGTATCTATAGTTCTAGTAGTCTGATATGGAGATCTACAATTGTGACGAGATGAATAACATTTCTTTTGTAATGCTTGATTGGAACATTAGCATTGTGAGTATCTTTTAATACAGTCTCACTTATTATTTACCCATTTAACATCTGTCACATAATAAAGGAGACCAACACCTTGTAATTACAAAATACACTGTTGTTGTCTTGCTGTAGAATAACATATCAGCCAAGTCCAAATATTTTAAAACAAATTTACATCCTTGTTTGTTTTTCAATAGCCAAACCCCACCCACCACCTGTCTCATTTGTAGGAACTAACAAGGGTAGCCACAGTCATAATGTTAGTATAAAGTGCATTCATTTGCAGGTTGTATCTGTTAAACAACATTAAGAGAAAGATACATATAGCAGTGTTAACCTTGAGAAGTCTGCAGTGTGCTTTTCAGTTCTACGTATTAGAAAAGTCACACGTTTTAGAGCAAAATTACATGAAAAGGGGCAAAATAAACAATGAAAGTGTTTTACAATGTCGTTTTACTAAGCATAACTAAGCCTTTTATATTAAGATCTGAAGGTGTTTACTGTCCCTTTTTAATATTGGAAATTTGTGTCTTATCACCAAAGCACTTTGTTACTAAATCTCTGTGCAGTTTTTCACAAGTCCTATTTCAGAACTGTAATTATAATTTGTCATTAAAAAAAGATTAATTCTATTAAATTGAATATTAAACATCTAGTAGTAAATACAGTTTAGCAAGTAAAACATAGTCATTTAGTTCTGCCAGGCATATTTATAATTTCTAGTTCCTACATAGCAATATAACAGTCATTTTTGTCATGTTTTATAGCAGCCTTGACCCTGGAGCCGTGCACGCAGTTCTTCTCACCAAGTTTGCCTTCCATTGGTGTTGCTGAAGGACATTCTCCATCAATAGTCTCTACTGGGTCAGAAATATCTGGCAACAGTGCCGAAACTGGTCAAAAAGAGTAAGTGCATTTTATTTACTTAGTGGATTGTGACCACTTTACAACCCCCTGGGGAGCATAATACTACACAAGAAAAATTATCCCCCCCCCCCCATTTATCATCATATTTTTGGAATAACATTGATTTTTATGAGTGAGTATTTTGGTTCACTCTTCTTGGATTTAGATAGAACTTCCCTGAATTCCTTGCTGTTCTTCCCATTCATGTACGCAAACACATCACTCACACACTTGTGGGCTTCCTGCTAACTTCAGTTCTGAATCCTTTCAGAATATTATCCAGATTAAAATGTGACCCTGTTCTGTTTCCTGCTGCTGTAAGAGTATGGCCAACCCTAATGTCTGTTGTGCTTGGCAGGCAAGACTCACCCCTGAAACAGGACAGTATGCCTTGGTGATATATTTTTTTACTAACAAGTTGATGAGAACCCCTAAGGTTTTTTTAGTGTGTGGCAATTTTTCATCACATCTGCTGCACTGTGTGAACCTCCTGTTATAGTTTTATTCCTGGTATGCCTTCAGGTTGTATGTTTCTTTTCTTCTAAAGATGTGGTAAGTTCACGGGTTCATCTTAATTACTGTTGGGAATACCACTCCTCGCCAGCAGGGTGAGGCAAAGAGCACCACAGTAAAAACTGTTAAGTATCACTTACCTATCCATAAACCCCAGTCATTCTCTTTGCCTCTATGTGCATGGAGGAGGTGAATTTTTAGTGTGTAATTAAATTATATTTTTTAAAGAAGATTGAGACTTCAATCACAAGTTGCAGGGTATAACCTAGCCCACGTTAGTCTTTGCAGTTGAGCAGTGGTGGTTTTAAAGCGGTGGAGAACTTGCAAAGTGGTGCTTGCTCCGTTTCTCTACCTATACTGCCCTGGCCTCAGATATCTAAGTTGGTTACTTGGCTATCTGTTATCCTAGTCGCTGTGAGGAGAATGTGTCCTCTCATATTAGGAGCTGTAGTCATGTCAGACAGCAAAGCAGGTAAGTGTGGTTCCTTCCTGTGGGAGAGGGGCACTTAAGAGTTCCTGTTAATTTAATGTAAGGGACGGATAGCTCACTCATGGGATGGGTGTTGTTGCTATTAGGAAATGTTCGCAGGCACAGGTTGGGGAGAGACTTGTGAGACTTTAGAGGTCTCAGGGCTAATTTTTGTGTGTTTTTAGGCTGCAATGTTTGTTAGTTTAAACTGTTTATTTTCAGATTGCAGGCATTTTTTAACAACTCCCACCTCCTTGTCTAGACCACGGGAGTGTTTTCGAACCTTTCTGACGTGTGTGACGTCATCGTGCCTGTGCGTCTCTGCTCTGTGTGAATTTCTTGCTGCGTAGTGAGGAGCACTTGAGCGCAAGTGAATACGTTGCAGGGTTGGTCCGTTTCAGGTGTTGGTAAGGGCACCTCGGTTTACTGAGATGCGGAGGGAGGTTTTATCTGAGATTTTTTAATTAAAGTTTTATTAGAGACTTAATTATTTTGTCTTGTTAAATTCTTTTTGAACGTTAACGCTAGTGGATTGAATAGAGGATAATTATCAGTTGTGGTGAGCAATAATATACATATATAGCGAGGTTTATCCTTTTATCTCTTTATGGGACACACAGCCAGTAAAAGACAAACATTAGTAAACTCGGCTTTGTCTATCTTCCAGCATATGATATAACAGCTGATTATACACTTACCACTTGTAATTTAGTACCTGGTCCCCCCACACTTCCTATTCATATGAATCTATTATTAAAATGTTTACCGACTATTGCTGAATTCATAGTAGAACACAACAGTGAAAAGTAAATAGCATAACCTAGGTACACTTTTTGGAACCTCTGGTATTAACACCATGATATAATTAATGGTATTACCCCAAGTGAATAGTGAGTGGACCACACTTATTTTCTCCAACATAGGTGTGTCCGGTCCACGGCGTCATCCTTACTTGTGGGATATTCTCTTCCCCAACAGGAAATGGCAAAGAGCCCAGCAAAGCTGGTCACATGATCCCTCCTAGGCTCCGCCTACCCCAGTCATTCTCTTTGCCGTTGTACAGGCAACATCTCCACGGAGATGGCTTAGAGTTTTTTAGTGTTTAACTGTAGTTTTTATTATTCAATCAAGAGTTTGTTATTTTGAAATAGTGCTGGTATGTACTATTTACTCAGAAACAGAAAAGAGATGAAGATTTCTGTTTGTATGAGGAAAATGATTTTAGCAACCGTCACTAAAATCCATGGCTGTTCCACACAGGACTGTTGAGAGCAATTAACTTCAGTTGGGGGAACAGTGAGCAGTCTCTTGCTGCTTGAGGTATGACACATTCTAACAAGACGATGTAATGCTGGAAGCTGTCATTTTCCCTCTGGGATCCGGTAAGCCATGTTTATTACGATTGTAAATAAGGGCTTCAAAAAGGGCTTATTAAGACTGTAGACTTTTTTTGGGCTAAATCGATTGATTATTAACACATATTTAGCCTTGAGGAATCATTTTATCTGGGTATTTTGATATAATAATATCGGCAGGCACTGTTTTAGACACCTTATTCTTTAGGGGCTTTCCCAAAGCATAGGCAGAGCCTCATTTTCGCGCCGGTGTTGCGCACTTGTTTTTGAGAGGCATGGCATGCAGTCGCATGTGAGAGGAGCTCTGATACTTAGAAAAGACTTTCTGAAGGCGTCATTTGGTATCGTATTCCCCTTGGGGCTTGGTTGGGTCTCAGCAAAGCAGATACCAGGGACTGTAAAGGGGTTCAAAACGGCTCCGGTTCCGTTATTTTAAGGGTTAAAGCTTCCAAATTTGGTGTGCAATACTTTTAAGGCTTTAAGACACTGTGGTGAAAATTTGGTAAATTTTGAACAATTCCTTCATGTTTTTTCGCATTTGCAGTAATAAAGTGTGTTCAGTTTAAAATTTAAAGTGACAGTAACGGTTTTATTTTAAAACGTTTTTTGTACTTGTTATCAAGTTTATGCCTGTTTAACATGTCTGAACTACCAGATAGACTGTGTTCTGAATGTGGGGAAGCCAGAATTCCTATTAATTTAAATAAATGTGATTTATGTGACAATGACAATGATGCCCAAGATGATTCCTCAAGTGAGGGGAGTAAGCATGGTACTGCATCATTCCCTCCTTCGTCTACACGAGTCTTGCCCACTCAGGAGGCCCCTAGTACATCTAGCGCGCCAATACTCCTTACTATGCAACAATTAACGGCTGTAATGGATAATTCTGTCAAAAACATTTTAGCCAAAATGAACACTTCTCAGCGTAAGCGCGACTGCTCTGTTTTAGATACTGAAGAGCATGACGACGCTGATATTAATATTTCTGAAGGGCCCCTAACTCAGTCTGATGGGGCCAGGGAGGTTTTGTCTGAGGGAGAAATTACTGATTCAGGGAACATTTCTCAACAAGCTGAACCTGATGTGATTGCATTTAAATTTAAGTTGGAACATCTCCGCATTCTGCTTAAGGAGGTATTATCCACTCTGGATGATTGTGACAAGTTGGTCATCCCAGAGAAACTATGTAAAATGGACAAGTTCCTAGAGGTGCCGGGGCTCCCAGAAGCTTTTCCTATACCCAAGCGGGTGGCGGACATTGTTAATAAAGAATGGGAAAGGCCCAGTATTCCTTTCGTCCCTCCCCCCATATTTAAAAAATTGTTTCCTATGGTCGACCCCAGAAAGGACTTATGGCAGACAGTCCCCAAGGTCGAGGGAGCGGTTTCCACTTTAAACAAACGCACCACTATACCCATAGAGGATAGTTGTGCTTTCAAAGATCCTATGGATAAAAAATTAGAAGGTTTGCTTAAAAAGATGTTTGTTCAGCAGGGTTACCTTCTACAACCAATTTCATGCATTGTCCCTGTCGCTACAGCCGCATGTTTCTGGTTCGATGAGCTGATAAAGGCGGTCGACAGTGATTCTCCTCCTTATGAGGAGATTATGGACAGAATCAATGCTCTCAAATTGGCTAATTCTTTCACCCTAGACGCCACTTTGCAATTGGCTAGGTTAGCGGCTAAGAATTCTGGGTTTGCTATTGTGGCGCGCAGAGCGCTTTGGTTGAAATCTTGGTCGGCTGATGCGTCTTCCAAGAACAAGCTACTTAACATTCCTTTCAAGGGGAAAACGCTGTTTGGCCCTGACTTGAAAGAGATTATCTCGGATATCACTGGGGGTAAGGGCCACGCCCTTCCTCAGGATCGGCCTTTCAAGGCAAGAAATAAACCGAATTTTCGTCCCTTTCGTAGAAACGGACCAGCCCAAAGTGCTACGTCCTCTAAGCAAGAGGGTAATACTTCTCAAGCCAAGCCAGCTTGGAGACCAATGCAAGGCTGGAACAAGGGAAAGCAGGCCAAGAAACCTGCCACTGCTACCAAGACAGCATGAAATGTTGGCCCCCGATCCGGGACCGGATCTGGTGGGGGGCAGACTCTCTCTCTTCGCTCAGGCTTGGGCAAGAGATGTTCTGGATCCTTGGGCGCTAGAAATAGTCTCCCAAGGTTATCTTCTGGAATTCAAGGGACTTCCCCCAAGGGGGAGGTTCCACAGGTCTCAGTTGTCTTCAGACCACATAAAAAGACAGGCATTCTTACATTGTGTAGAAGACCTGTTAAAAATGGGAGTGATTCATCCCGTTCCATTAAGAGAACAAGGGATGGGGTTCTACTCCAATCTGTTTATAGTTCCCAAAAAAGAGGGAACGTTCAGACCAATCTTAGATCTCAAGATCTTAAACAAGTTTCTCAAGGTTCCATCGTTCAAGATGGAAACCATTCGAACTATTCTTCCTTCCATCCAGGAAGGTCAATTCATGACCACGGTGGATTTAAAGGATGCGTATCTACATATTCCTATCCACAAGGAACATCATCGGTTCCTGAGGTTCGCATTCCTGGACAAACATTACCAGTTCGTGGCGCTTCCTTTCGGATTAGCCACTGCTCCAAGGATTTTCACAAAGGTACTAGGGTCCCTTCTAGCTGTGCTAAGACCAAGGGGCATTGCTGTAGTACCTTACTTGGACGACATTCTGATTCAAGCGTCGTCCCTTCCTCAAGCAAAGGCTCACACGGACATTGTCCTGGCCTTTCTCAGATCTCACGGATGGAAAGTGAACGTGGAAAAGAGTTCTCTATCTCCGTCAACAAGGGTTCCCTTCTTGGGAACAATAATAGACTCCTTAGAAATGAGGATTTTTCTGACAGAGGCCAGAAAAACAAAACTTCTAGACTCTTGTCGGATACTCCATTCCGTTCCTCTTCCTTCCATAGCTCAGTGCATGGAAGTGATCGGGTTGATGGTAGCGGCAATGGACATAGTTCCTTTTGCACGCATTCATCTAAGACCATTACAACTGTGCATGCTCAGTCAGTGGAATGGGGACTATACAGACTTGTCTCCGAAGATACAAGTAAATCAGAGGACCAGAGACTCACTCCGTTGGTGGCTGTCCCTGGACAACCTGTCACGAGGGATGACATTCCGCAGACCAGAGTGGGTCATTGTCACGACCGACGCCAGTCTGATGGGCTGGGGCGCGGTCTGGGGATCCCTGAAAGCTCAGGGTCTTTGGTCTCGGGAAGAATCTCTTCTACCGATAAATATTCTGGAACTGAGAGCGATATTCAATGCTCTCAAGGCTTGGCCTCAGCTAGCGAGGGCCAAGTTCATACGGTTTCAATCAGACAACATGACAACTGTTGCGTACATCAACCATCAGGGGGGAACAAGGAGTTCCCTGGCGATGGAGAAGTGACCAAAATCATTCTATGGGCGGAGTCTCACTCCTGCCACCTGTCTGCTATCCACATCCCAGGAGTGGAAAATTGGGAAGCGGATTTTCTGAGTCGTCAGACATTGCATCCGGGGGAGTGGGAACTCCATCCGGAAATCTTTGCCCAAGTCACTCAGCTGTGGGGCATTCCAGACATGGATCTGATGGCCTCTCGTCAGAACTTCAAAGTTCCTTGCTACGGGTCCAGATCCAGGGATCCCAAGGCGGCTCTAGTGGATGCACTAGTAGCACCTTGGACCTTCAAACTAGCTTATGTGTTCCCGCCGTTTCCTCTCATCCCCAGGCTGGTAGCCAGGATCAATCAGGAGAGGGCGTCGGTGATCTTGATAGCTCCTGCGTGGCCACGCAGGACTTGGTACGCAGATCTGGTGAATATGTCATCGGCTCCTCCTTGGAAGCTACCTTTGAGACGAGACCTTCTTGTTCAGGGTCCGTTCGAACATCCGAATCTGGTTTCACTCCAGCTGACTGCTTGGAGATTGAACGCTTGATCTTATCGAAGCGAGGATTCTCAGATTCTGTTATCGATACTCTTGTTCAGGCCAGAAAGCCTGTAACTAGAAAGATTTACCACAAAATTTGGAAAAAATATATCTGTTGGTGTGAATCTAAAGGATTCCCTTGGGACAAGGTTAAGATTCCTAGGATTCTATCCTTCCTTCAAGAAGGATTGGAAAAAGGATTATCTGCAAGTTCCCTGAAGGGACAGATTTCTGCCTTGTCTGTGTTACTTCACAAAAAGCTGGCCGCTGTGCCAGATGTTCAAGCCTTTGTTCAGGCTCTGGTTAGAATTAAGCCTGTTTACAAACCTTTGACTCCTCCTTGGAGTCTCAATTTAGTTCTTTCAGTTCTTCAGGGGGTTCCGTTTGAACCCTTGCATTCCGTTGATATTAAGTTATTATCTTGGAAAGTTTTGTTTTTAGTTGCAATTTCTTCTGCTAGAAGAGTTTCAGAATTATCTGCTCTGCAGTGTTCTCCTCCTTATCTGGTGTTCCATGCAGATAAGGTGGTTTTACGTACTAAACCTGGTTTTCTTCCTAAAGTTGTTTCTAACAAAAACATTAACCAGGAGATTATCGTACCTTCTCTGTGTCCGAAACCAGTTTCAAAGAAGGAACGTTTGTTGCACAATTTGGATGTTGTTCGCGCTCTAAAATTCTATTTAGATGCTACAAAGGATTTTAGACAAACATCTTCCTTGTTTGTTGTTTATTCTGGTAAAAGGAGAGGTCAAAAAGCAACTTCTACCTCTCTCTCTTTTTGGATTAAAAGCATCATCAGATTGGCTTACGAGACTGCCGGACGGCAGCCTCCCGAAAGAATCACAGCTCATTCCACTAGGGCTGTGGCTTCCACATGGGCCTTCAAGAACGAGGCTTCTGTTGATCAGATATGTAGGGCAGCGACTTGGTCTTCACTGCACACTTTTACCAAATTTTACAAGTTTGATACTTTTGCTTCTTCTGAGGCTATTTTTGGGAGAAAGGTTTTGCAAGCCGTGGTGCCTTCCATTTAGGTGACCTGATTTGCTCCCTCCCTTCATCCGTGTCCTAAAGCTTTGGTATTGGTTCCCACAAGTAAGGATGACGCCGTGGACCGGACACACCTATGTTGGAGAAAACAGAATTTATGTTTACCTGATAAATTACTTTCTCCAACGGTGTGTCCGGTCCACGGCCCGCCCTGGTTTTTTTAATCAGGTCTGATAATTTATTTTCTTTAACTACAGTCACCACGGTACCATATGGTTTCTCCTATGCAAATATTCCTCCTTAACGTCGGTCGAATGACTGGGGTAGGCGGAGCCTAGGAGGGATCATGTGACCAGCTTTGCTGGGCTCTTTGCCATTTCCTGTTGGGGAAGAGAATATCCCACAAGTAAGGATGACGCCGTGGACCGGACACACCGTTGGAGAAAGTAATTTATCAGGTAAACATAAATTCTGTTTCTATAGTATCTTAAGGAAATATCTTATAGTGCACTTTATCCACAACTATCAGAATATCCCAGTACTACTAGCTCATCAGCCTTCAGCTGGGACTTGAATGTATTAAAAGTAACCCACATCTGGTCCATTATTGAATGACGCCAGTTTTTTACTCACTACAACACTTATCCAGAGGACACAACCTATTTAAGGACTCTTACTTTCTTTATACCCTTGGTTTACCCAAGAAAATGATGTTATGTACCTATTTGGTCCGCCACTCAGTCAGCTAGTACCTGTCCAACTGTATACTGCTACATTTATGCTTATATAAGGTAGACCCGCAAAAAAAAAAAGTCTCCACTGCGGGGTTCCCCTGCTCTTATTATAAGTGGCTGATCCCCCTATTGACTCCCCTGAGTTGCTTACCCCTAAGAGGATTTACTCATATTGTAGATGCACCCATTATATCACTCTGTTTTTAATGCACATTGTTATTTTAAATTTGAATCAACAAAAGTTAAGTTTTACCCCTTCTATTGTTAATTGCCTAGTATCCAATATTGTTGTTGAGTGCTATTTATGTACATACTTTTCTATTGCCATGCATTAGAACCCCTCCAGTAATTATCAGTTATGTCTGATATGGAGTCCACCCATTTCAATCCCTTTTTATTGTGTTTAGATGCACAAATTGCAGCTCCTGTGTTAAACACACATTGCAGGGTAAAGATACTTTTTTTATTGTTGAGTCTTATGTCTCTCAGGAGGATGTTGTTCAGGTAATGCCAGGGCCTTCCCCTATTCTGTCCCGAGCCTCTATGGCAGCGAACACTGTGTCCTGCGGTTCCTCTTTAACTCCCAGTGAAGCATTTTTAAAGGCAGAGATTGCTGCACAGGTATCCTCAGTGATATCTGCAGCTTTGGCAGAGTTTCCCAGATTTTCAGGGAAGCGCAAGAGGAAATCTAAGGTTTCAGAGACTAGGGTATCTGTTTCCAACGCTGACCCTCAGGTTCCTTTAAGATCAGAGGATGAGGAGGATTCTCGCTCAGAGGGTGAGATTTCAGATTCAGACAGTGTAAGGCCTTTCTCTGATAGTGAAGGATCTTCCTTCAGGTTTAAGCTAGAACACCTCCGGGTGCTATTAAAGAAGGTTTTAGCTACTTTGGACGATTCTGATACTCAGACAGTAGTTACGCCTAAGAAGTCCAGCAAACTTAATAGTTTCTTTATGTTCCTTCCTCTTCAGAGGTTTTCCCAGTCCCATATAGGGCTAAGAAAATCATAGCTCAAGAGTGGGAGAAACCAGGAGTGGTTTTTACACCGTCTCCAGTGTTTAAGAAAATGTTTCCAGTAGGGCTGCACGATTAATCGCATATGCGATTTAAAACCGTGATTAATCGCCACGCTTTTAAAACCGCGAGAGTTTGCGATTTTTTGCTAAATAAAAAAATCCTCAGAAGTGGCTGTAATATTGATTTGTTTGTGATTTCTTGCAAACCAGCTCCATCTAGTGGTTGCTTTTAGCACACATTTGTAAAATGGCTGTTTTTACTTTCACTTTCTGTTCTCATAAGCAGCCGATCGATCTAGAAGTCTAAAAGAAGAGCACATGCAGGAATGAACAGGAGAGAAAGTCACTTACTTATATTTCCCCCTAGGGACGTCTGTAGTCTGAAACTTAGGGTATGTAAACATTATGGAACCTCTCACACAATCTCCTGCTCCTCTAAGAAACAGCTCAAATAGGCTCCCAAATAGGCTAAAACTGCAGTCCCCTCTGCTACTGGGTTAACTAAACTGCATCTACAATGTTTTTTTATTTTTATATATATATATATATAAATATATATCTGTGTGCAACTGTGTATGTGATTGTATATTATATATGTATGTGTGTGTGTATATATGTATATATATATATATATATATATT